>NC_057803.1:163274164-163366287 GCF_018294505.1 Triticum aestivum | reverse complement strand
CGTGCCTTCCTGGTTGATTGCTTGACGTAGGGTCCAAGTCCTCTGGATCATGTTCGTTCCAAAAATCATGTTCCCGAAGGTTTCATTCCGTTTGGACTTCGTTTGATATTCTTTTTCTGCGAAACTCTGAAATAGGCAAAAAACAGCAATTCTGGGCTGGGCCTCCGGTTAATTGGTTAGTCCCAAAAATAATATAAAAGTGTATAATAAAGCCCAATAATGTCCAAAATAGGATATAATATAGCATGGAACAATAAAAAATTATAGATACATTGGAGACGCATCAAGCATCCCCAAGCTTAATTCCCACTCGTCCTTGAGTAGGTAAATGATAAAAACAGAATTTTTGATGTGGACTGCTACTTGGCATAATTTCAATGTAATTGTCTTAATTGTGGTATGAATATTCAGATCCGAAAGATTCAAGACAAACGTTCAATATTGACATAGAAATAATAATACTTCGAGCATACTAACTAAGAAATTATGTTTCTTCAAAATAACATGACCAAAAAAAGTTATACCTACAAAATCATATAGTTTGGCTATGCTCCATCTTCACCACATAAAGTATTTAAATCATGCACAACCCCGATGACAAGCCAAGCAATTGTTTCAAACGTTTGGTGTTCTCAAACTTTTTCAATCTTCACGCAATACATGAGCATGAGACATGGACATAGCACTATAGGTGGAATAGAATGGTGGTTGTGGAGAAGACAAAAAGGGGGAAGATAGTCTCACATCAACTAGGCGTATCAACGGGCTATGGAGATGCCCATTAGTAGATATCAATGTGAGTGAGTAAGGATTGCCATGCAACGGTTGCACTAGAGCTATAAGTATATGAAAGCTCAACAAAAAGAACTAAGTGTGTGTGCACACAACTCGCTTGCTCACGAAGACCTAGGGCATTTTAAGGAAGCCCATCATTGGAATATACAAGCGAAGTTCTATAATGAAAAATTCCCACTAGTATATGAAAGTGATAACATAGGAGACTCTCTATGAAAATCTTGGTGCTACTTTGAAGCACAAGTGTGGTAAAAGGATACTAGCATTGTCCCTTCTCTCTTTTTCTCTCATTTTTTTATTTGGGCCTTTTCTCTTTTTTTATGGCCTCTTTTTTTATTTATTTATTTAGTCCGGAGTCTCATCCCGACTTGTGGGGGAATCATAGTCTCCATCATCCTTTCCTCACTTGGGACAATGCTCTAAAAATGATGACCATTACACTTTTTTATTTACTTACAACTCAATACTTAGAACAAAATATGATTCTATGTGAATGCCTCCAGCGGTGTACCGGGATATGTAATGAATCAAGAGTGACATGTATGAAAGAATTATGAACGGTGGCTTTGCCACGAATACAATGCCAACTACATGATCACGCAAAGCAATATGACAATGATGGAACGTGTCATAGTAAAGGGAACGGTGGTAAGTTGCATGGCAATATATCTCGGAATGGCTATGGAAATGCCATGATAGGTAGGTATGGTGGCTGTTTTGAGGAAGGTATATGGTGGGTGTATGATACCGGCGAAAGGTGTGCGGTATTAGAGAGGCTAGCAATGGTGGAAGGGTGAGAGTGTGTATGATCCATGGACTCAACGTTAGTCATAAAGAACTCATATACTTATTGCAAAAATCTACAAGTTATCTAGGCAAAGTATTACGTGCATGCTCCTAGGGGGATAGATTGGGAGGAAAAGGCCATCGCTCGTCCCCGACCGCCACTCATAAGGGGGACAATCAATAAATACATCATGCTCCGACTTCTTAACATAACGGTTCACCATACGTGCATGCTACGGGAATCACAAACTTCAACACAAGCATTTCTCAAATTCAAAACTACTCAACTAACATGACTCTAATATCACCATCTCCATATCTCAAGACAATTATCAAGTTTCAAACTTCTCATAGTATTCAACACACTCATAAGAAAATTTTATTATTAATCTTGAATGCCTAACATAATTAAAGCAAATTACCATGCTGTTTTGTAGGACTCTCAAAATAATCTAAGTGAAGCACGAGAGAACAATGGTTTCTATAAAACAAATCTACCAACGTGCTCTAAAAGATATAAGTGAAGCACTAGAGCAAAAACTATATAACTCAAAAGATATAAGTGAAGCACATAGAGTATTCTAACAATTTCCGAATCATGAGTGTCTCTCTAAAAAAGGTTTGTGCAGCAATGATGATTGTGGAAAACTAACAAATAAAGACTCAAATAATACAAGACGCTCCAAGCAAAACACATATCATGTGGTAAATAAAAATATAGCTCCAAGTAAAGTTATCGATAGAAGTAGACGAAAGAGGGGATGCCTTCTATGGCATCCCCAAGCTTTGGCTTTTAGGTGTCCTTAGATTATCTTGGGGTGCCATGGGTGTGACAGCCTGATTTTTGGCCCTTTCTTTTTCTTTTGTTTTTCTGAGGTTTTTGCTTGAGTTTTCTTTTTCCGTGGCTTTGTGGTCTGGAAACTGAAGAAGATGCCCTCTTCTTTGCTTCCAGAGTGGCTTGACATTCCCAAATCCTTCCCTAGACCCTGTCATTTTCATCTTAGCCCAAATCCCAATATTCTTTTTATTGGGAATATTCCTTTTTTATTAAAGGAATAACTCAAATTTCCCTAGGTTGTGAAGCAACCTTTATTTCCATCACTCCTAAAATTTCCACATAATTCTCATAAATTTTTTGGGTCATATCTTTCTCAAATATGGCAAAATATTTCATTTGTCATGTTTATCATCATGCTCAAATAATTCATTTCCTATTCTGCCCTAAATGGCAGAATGTGAAGCAAGTGCCATTTATATTTTCCCAATTGACCTCAAACTCCTTGGACACCTTTTCCTGTCCATATCATTGCCACATGCCAAAGTGCAACCTCATTTGTAGTAATTATTTAAATATGATTTTCCAAAGTTCCTGTCTGAGGGAACTGGTTGTGAAGGAAGTACAAGCTAGGCATATCCAAATGAGTTACCATTTTGCATGATCCCTCATATCATCATATCATAGCTCGCCACCAAAGTAGATCTCATGTCATGCCTGCATGTGAGCTCACCATCAATTCTTTGATTCTGTCCAAAATTTCAGTTTGTGAAACAAGTATATTGTATCTTGCTCCATTATGTCTGCCAATTTTTCTAGGCCTTCTATTATCCATATAACCTACCTCCACCCATTTTGGGCATGTTTCATCAAGCCATTTGTCCTCTAGAACTTTTGCAAGTTTTTGGTCACTAGAAATGTTTGTGAAGGAAGTACCATTTTGGTTTATCTAATTGGTATGAAACCTTTTGCAGAATCTTCATATGGCCAAATAAGCTCCCCTTGACAAAGTTCAGCTCAAGTGGCTTCTCCATTTGAGAGCGTCATCATGATTTTCATTCTGGACCAGATTACTTATTTGTAAAGCAACTATATTAATTAGTGGTCCAATTCTTCTCAAAATTACCAGGATGCAAGTCCTTCTTACCATAGACCTACCAGGCAACTCCATTGACCTCAATCAATTCTCTATGGATCAGCAGTGATCGATCAAGTTTACTGCAGTAAACTTCAGAGCTTGATTACCTTTTTACCAGAGTGATTTTAACCAAACTACCACCGCAGTTGCAACCTCCCCAGGAAGGAATGCACCCCAGACATCATTTGGCATCGCTTGTGGCACTGTGTGCACCAGTGCGCGCGGTGACCACCGCTTTGGCATGCAGTGTGCGCGGCCAGAACGTCGTTTGTGCTCGGGCCCCCTTCCTCTCGTCGCCTTCGCGCTCGTGAGCCTGTCCAATAGCTTCACCTGCGTCGTCGCCGTCCTCCTGGAGCATTCTCCCCCTCCGTCGGCCCCTTCGTCAGCTCTCGTCACCGCGCGCCCACGGACGCAGTGTGGCCGACCGAAGCTTTAATGGCGTTCGGCCGCTTCTCCTCTGCGCCTTCGGCCCCCCTTGCCCTGTACACTGCTGTAGCTCGCCCGTTGCCTCCCTCGTCGCCTTCTCACGCCATCCCGTGCTCGCTGGCCGTCACCAGAGCCTCGGCCAGACGTGCCCGGCGGCACCCGAGCCCCTCCCTCTCGCTCCGGCTATAAGTAGCCATCCTCCGAGCTGTCCGAGCACACCAGAAGCCTCGCCTCAGTCCCAGCTCCCTCCCCAGCCTCTCGTACGAGCTCAAGGAGCTTTCTGTGCTCGCAATCGCCACCATGACCACCGCCTCTGCTCCGCTCCGATTCCGGTGACCCCAAGCCCATTCTCTCTTCCACCACCTCTAGGATATCACCCCTCCACCAGAGCCTCTCCAGCCGCTCTTCGTTCGTCGCCGGAGTCGCCCTGGCCTCGTCTCCAACTCCGGCCGATGGCCTCTTCCGCCGCCCACCTAGCGCCCGCGGCCACGGTCCTCCTCGGCGGCCGTGCCTGGTCCAGGCGGGCGCGGATCCCTCTCCTGCGCACTCCGGTGGTCCGAGCTCCACCGGGGGCGGCCGGAGTCGGCCGGACGAGCGTCGTCGCCGGCGTCCCTCCCTCTGTTCTGCGCCCGCGGTGGGGGAAAGAAGAGGAGGAGCGGGAGGAGGGAGTTGACCGAGCGCTTGGACCCCGCGGCCCCACCAGTCAGCAACTCGGGCGTTGACCTGCCCGGTCCAGCAGGATAAGTGACGGGCCCCACAGCCCGTGCGACCCGCACGTCAACGACCCCCGTGCCTGGCCCCGCCTCTGCCCGCGTGGCAAGTGGAAGCATCAACCCCGTAGTACGTGTTTGCTTTCAGAAATTGTATTTCCATCTCCTTTTACCCAAAATACGTTTTCTAATTCTGAAAGCGTATTTCCTGTCTGTTTCAGCCCAGAATACATTTTCTTAAACAGAAAGTGTATTTCTAACTTTGCGGTTCTGCCTTATCTACTCAGGGACTTGTTTGTGATGATAATTTTGCAGAAAAGTCCCTGAACTTCAACCCTTCATATCTTTTTAACCACAACTCCAAATGAGGTGAATCCAAAGCCCACTTCTTCGTCTCGTCGAGCCCGTTCTGTTGCTTTCACTTTCACTATGGTTTGACATTATGAAAATGACCTTTTTTCCCTTGCACGTAAACAGCCCCTTCGAGAGAGAACTGATTCCGGCAAATCTTTCCGCGGCTTCACCACACTTCTTCCCGGTGCCTTCTTCACCCCAGGCAAGCCACAATACCCACTTGCATGATAGTCATGCAGTAGCCATGGTTTTCAACTTGAATATTTAAATGATTGCTTGTTTAAAATATGGTTATCGTTGTTTCGAAAATGCTTCTGGGATTGTGCTTGCTTGTTTGCTATGTTGTTATGCACCTGGTTATCATGCCCTGCTAGTTGCTAGTATTACTTTCATATTGCCATGCTTGATAGTAGTACATGTTGGGTTGGTCATGCTCTTCGGTGCATGACTAACGTCGGTTACCGAGTACTATTAATAGGCATTGTTCCATTGATGTTAGTTGGTTAAGTGTTACTCGGTGATGTTATTGATAAGTTCTTGCATGTTATTTATGGTTGATGCTAGTG
Organism: Triticum aestivum; assembly: GCF_018294505.1. Taxonomy (NCBI): domain Eukaryota; kingdom Viridiplantae; phylum Streptophyta; class Magnoliopsida; order Poales; family Poaceae; genus Triticum; species Triticum aestivum. The sequence continues at coordinate 163,360,737 of NC_057803.1, read as the reverse complement.
GTCATGTTATGTTATACTATGAGTAGTGTTGCACTTGTAATATTTATGCTCGTCATTATGCCATGTTCAGTTGGAGATTATTTCATAGCTGATATGATGGACAGTTATGTTGCATCCCGTGCTTATGTTGATATTATGCTCATTATGCCATCATGTTATTTTATCATGGCTCGGCATATTGCATTCAAGTTTAACCAGATTTAATTAAACTTGAACAATTGTTGGCTGAGTCATGGTGCCACCATATCAAAACTGACCAGTGCAACCACACTTACCGTATGGGTAAGGTCCTAACTGGGTCTATTGTCGTGCATCTCGCCGGTGCCTCCCACGAGGGAAGGTTATGGGATTGCTTACCTTGATCAAGTAGGCGGACATAACCTTGTGTGCCCGCTGTTTTTATTTTTTTATGGATCTGGTCCCCGTGAGGGAGTTTTGACCATGCCGGTGGTCGGGGTGTCTTTGGTAGACACGGGGCCACCCAGCACTAGCCCAGTTGGGAGTGGGTCGGAGTGGCCGGGAGAGTGTCACGGCAGTAGATCGGTTTTGTCGGAACGTCGTTGGACCACCCGAATGGGAGTGCGAGGCCATGGGTTCCGTGGTGTGGGTACATTGTGCTACCTCTGCAGAGTGTATATTAAATCTATCGGTAGCCACGCCCGTGGATAAGGGCCCAGTTCGTGTCGGTCCCACCGTGAGTCAACAGTATTAATAATAACTTGATTAATGACAACCCCAGTTCGGTGATGAAATAAGTTGGTGGTGATCGCCGTAAGGATCACGAGTTACTTTGGTGATGATCGCCGTAAGGATCACGAGTTACTTTGGTGGTGATCTCCGTAAGGATCACGAGTTACTTGGTGATGATCGCCGTAAGGATCATGAGTTACTTTGGTTGTGATCGCCGGAATGATCACCATGGTATCGAGGATACCGAGTTGTTGGATATTCATGATGTTGTGCGAGAATCATGGGTAAAGATCAAGCTCCTTGTGGTCATTTAATGAGTACTACGGTATTGTTTATACCAAGCTTGATTTGATCCTGAGATGATCGTGCGATGTCCGAGGTTGGTAAGTGATGCATGTGATGGTTAAGAGATAACCAGAGAAGAATAATTGGTGCATGTAGTGTTATCATGTTGCATGTTAGTATCGACAGATTCATATGTTCATGCTATGCTCATATTGTTTTATCGGTATCATGTTCATGTTGCCTTTGTATTCTTAGTGGATATTATGATTATTTCCATGATGGTATTTGGTATTATTTTGGGAGTATTACTTTGGATGTCATGTTGTTATAAGGATCTCATGTTAATTCCTGCTTAACCTGTAATTGCCATGCTGTTGTTTGTCTTGAATGCTTCTGGTTAATTGTGAGCTTGCAAGTACATTCAATGTACTGACCTGGCATGTCATGCCAGCTTGCAGGTCATGCCTGGATTGCTTGCTTGATTGGTGTTGTTCCTGTGTTCGCGAGCTAGGATAAGCGTTCCAGCCAGAGTCCCTGCAGATTGGAGTCCATTCACCACCGTCGTCGTTGTTCCGCTGCCAATAGTTTTTGCGCCGCCAGAGTTATTCTGCTGCTTCGAGTTGTTTTGCTGCTTGCATAGAGCAAATGAGGATGGTGTAGTGTTGCTGTGCCAGTGTTATTCATTGTAATATCGGAGACCTTGTAATCATATTCGTGTAATAATAGAAAGCTGGTTTGTTCTATGCTAAGCAGTGCTGTTTTCCAGAAGACTTCTCCTCGATCTCTGGGCTGGAATACGGGGCGTTCCGGTTTTCTCTGAGCCGGGGTGCCACAATGGGCATCCCCAAGATTAGGTTCTCGCCACTCCTTGTTCCATAATCCATCAAATATTTTACCCAAAACTTGAAAACTTCACAACACAAAACTAGTAGAAAATCTCATGAGCTCCGTTAGCGAAAGAAAACAAAACACCACTTCAAGGTACTGTAATGAACTCATTCTTTATTTATATTGGTGTTAAACCTACTATATTCCAACTTCTCTATGGTTTATAAACTATTTTACTAGCCATAGATTCATCAAAATAAGCAAAGAACACACGAAAAACAGAATAGTCTGTAGTAATCTGCAGCTAACGTAAGTTCTCGAACCCCAAAAATTCTAAAATAAATTTCTGGAGGTGAGGAATTTATCTATTAATCATCTGCAAAAATAATTAACTAAATAGCACTTTCCAAATAAAAATGACAGCAATTCTCGTGAGCGCTAAAGTTTCTGTTTTTACAGCAAGATTAAAAAGACTTTCCCCAAGTCTTCCCAACGGTTCTACTTGGCGCAAACACTAATTAAACACAAAAAACACAACCAAAACACAGGTTAGATAAAATATTTATTACTAAACAGGAGCAAAAATGAAGGAATGAAAATAAAATTGGGTTGCCTCCCAACAAGCACTATCGTTTAACGCCCTTAGCTAGGCATAAAAGTGAAGATAGATCTAGGGATTGCCATCTTTGGTACGCAATCCATAAGTGGCTCTCAAAATAGATTCATATGGTAATTTAATTTTATTTCTAGGGAAGTGTTCCATACCTTTCCTTAACGGAAATTGGAATCTAATATTCCCTTCCTTCATATCAATAATTGCACCAATCGTTCTAAGGAAAGGTCTACCAAGAATAATAGGACATGAAGGATTGCAATCTTTGTCAAGAACAATAAAATCCACGGGCACATAATTCCTATTTGCAAAAATAAGAACATCATTAATTCTTTCCATAGGTTTCTTAATAGTGGAATCCGCAAGGTGCAAGTTTAAAGAGCAATCATCAAAATCACAGAAACCTAACAAATCACACAAAGTCTTTGGAATCGTGGAAACACTAGCACCCAAATCACACAAAGCATAGCACTCAAGATCTTTAATCTTAATTTTAATCATAGGTTCCCACTCATCATAAAGTTTTCTAGGGATAGAAACTTCCAACTCAAGTTTTTCTTCATAAGATTGCATCAAAGCATCAACGATATGTTTGGTAAAGGCTTTATTTTGACTATAAGCATGAGGAGAATTTAGCACAAATTACAACAAGGAAATACAATCTATCAAAGAGCAATTATCATAATTAAATTCCTTAAAATCCAAAATAGTGGGTTCATTAACATTTAAAGTTTTGACTTCTTCAATCCCACTTTTAACAATTTTAGCATCAAGATCTAAAGACTCCGAATTTTTGGAACGCCTTCTAGGTAAAGGTGGATCATATTCAGTCACATCATTATCAACATTCATATTACAAAACAAAGATTTAATAGGGGACACATCAATAACTTTTAGATCTTCATCTTTATTATCATGGAAACTAGAAGAACACACTTTTATAAAGCAATCTTTCTTAGCACGCATCCTAGTGGTTCTTTCTTTGCACTCATCAATAGAAATTATCATGGCTTTGAGAGACTCATTGATATTATGCTTAGGAGGAATAGATCTAAGCATCAAAGAATCAACATCAAGAGAAATTCTATCAACGTTCCTAGCCAACTCATCAATCTTAAGCAACTTTTCTTCAATCAAAGGATTGAAATTCTTTTGCGAGGTAATAAATTCTTTAATATTAGATTCAAAATCAGAGGGTATCTTATTAAAATTTCCATAAGAATTGTTGTAGGAATTACCATAATTATTAGAGGAATTACTAGGATACGGCCTAGGATTGAAGTTTCCTCTATACGTGTTGTTACCAAAATTAATCCTACCAACAAAATTCACATCCAAAGATTCATTATTATTCTCAATCAAAGTAGACAAAGGCATATCATTAGGATCAGAAGAAACACTTTTATTAGCAAATAATTTCATAAGTTCATCCATCTTACCACTCAAAACATTAATTTCTTCTATCGGATGCACTTTCTTATTAGTAGATCTTTCAGTGTGCCATTGAGAATAATTAACCATAATATTATCTAGGAGTTTAGTAGCTTCTCCTAAAGTGATTTCCATAAAAGTGCCTCCCGCGGCCGAATCTGAAAGATTTCTAGAAGCAAAATTCAATCCAGCATAATTTTTTTTTGTATAATCATCCATAATTTTGTATACCTCTTGAGCACTGCGTTGGTTTTCCCTTGAAGAGGAAAGGGTGATGCAGCAGAGCAGCGTAAGTATTTCCCTCGGTTTTTGAGAACCAAGGTATCAATCCAGTAGGAGGCCACGCACGAGTCCCTCGCACCTACACAAACAAATAAGATCCTCGCAACCAACACGATAAAGGGGTTGTCAATCCCTTCACGGTCACCTACGAGAGTGAGATCTGATAGATATGATAAGATAATATTTTTGATATTTTTATGATAAAGAGAAATAAAGATGCAAGTAAAATCAATGGCAAAGGAAATAACTAAGTATTGGGAGATTAATATGATGGAAAATAGACCCGTGGGCCATAGGTTTCACTAGAGGCTTCTCTCGAGAGCATAAGTATTATGGTGGGTGAACAAATTACTTTTGAGCAATTGACAGAATTGAGCATAGTTATGAGAATATCTAGGTATGATCATGTATATAGGCATCACGTCCGAGACAAGTAGACCGACTCCTGCCTGCATCTACTACTATTACTCCACACATCGACCGCTATCCAGCATGCATCTAGAGTATTAAGTTCAAAAGAACAGAGTAACGCTTTAAGAAAGATGACATGATGTAGAGGGATAAACTCATGCAATATGATGTAAACCCCATCTTGTTATCATCGATGGCAACAATACAATACATGCCTTGCTGCCCCTACTGTCACTAGGAAAGGACACCGCAAGATTGAACCCAAAGGTAAGCACTTCTCCCATTGCAAGAAAGATCAATCTAGTAGGCCAAACCAAACTGATAATTCGAAGAGACTTGCAAAGATAACCAATCATACATAAATGAATTCAAAGAAGATTCAAATATTGTTCATAGATAAACTTGATCATAAACCCACAATTCATCGGTCTCAACAGACACACCGCAAAAGAAGATTACATCGAATAGATCTCCACAAGAGAGGGGGTGAACTTTGTATTGAGATCCAAAAAGAGAGAAGAAGCCATCTAGCTAATAACTATGGACTCGTAGGTCTGTAGTAAACTACTCACACTTCATCGGAGAGGCTATGGAGTTGATGTAGAAGCCCTCCGTGATCGATACCCCCTCCGGCAGAGCTCCAGAAAAGGCCCCAAGATGGGATCTCATGGATACAGAAAGTTACGGCAGTGGAATTAGGGTTTTGGCTCCGTATCTGGTAGTTTGGGGGTACGTAGGTATATATAGGAGGACGGAGTACATCGATGGAGCAACATGGGCCCCACGAGGGTGGAGGGCGCGCCTGGGGGGGTAGGGACGCCCCCCTACCTCGTGCCTTCCTGGTTGATTGCTTGACATAGGGTCCAATTCCTCTGGATCATGTTCGTTCCGAAAAATCACGTTCCCGAAGGTTTCATTCCGTTTGGACTTCGTTTGATATTCTTTTTCTGCGAAACTCTGAAATAGGCAAAAAACATCAATTCTGGGCTGGGCCTCCGGTTAATAGGTTAGTCCCAAAAATAATATAAAAGTGTATAATAAAGCCCAATAATGTCCAAAACAGGATATAATATAGCATGGAACAATCAAAAATTATAGATACGTTGGAGACGTATCAAGCAGCGCGGCCTACACGTCCATGGGGGCGTGGCGAGTGTGAGACGATGAGACATCCGGAGTCAGCGACGGGGTGGCGGTGCGACCATCTCACCACACAGAGGGGTGCAGTTAAGAGGCTTGCTGGTCGTTTGCCGCTGGGCCGGTGGTGGCGGGTGATGGAGAACGGCAGTGATGTCCATCGACAGGGGCGGTCTGAGCGACACGGGTGGTGAGAGCGGCCCGACGCTCAACGCAAGCCCGGCGAGCGTCGGCCATGAACTTGGCGAAGCGGCGAAGCGCGGATCGATGAAGAGGAAAGATTCGATGCACCCCTACCGGGCCCGCCAAATGTCGGATTCCGGGTTCCGGGTTCCGGCAAGACCCTTGAGGTTCAAACACTAGGGTGCGCATGAAGATCTCTCCCCCTCTCTAGCTCACACACTCTATGATCTCATGGCCTAGCTCGTCGAACCCAAAGAACATGAGACACAAGATTTATACTGGTTTGGGCCACCGGTGTGGTGTAATACCCTACTCCAGTGTTGTGTGGTGGATTGCCTCTTGGGCTGAGGATGAACGCTACAAGGGAAGAACAGCCTCGCAAGGAGAGGTGTCATTGTGCTTGGTGTGCTTGTGTGGTTGAAGATTGGAATTAGATTAGATCTCCCTGGTGAGATGAGTTCGTGTCCTAATGACCTGATCACTCGATCCCCTCTCTCTGGTGGTGGGTAGTCCTATTTATAGAGGCCCTGGTCCTCTTCCCAAATATTGAGCGGGAAGGGATCCCACAATGGCCAAATTCGAAGGGAAACTACTAGTACAAGCTATCCCGACAAAAGTGGTCTTCGCCTGCCAATGGCTCTGGTGGTGACGCCATCTTGGGCTCCACGGTGACCTCCGTCTTTGCCGTCCTCCTAGTTTTGGTCTTGTTGCACCGATATGGAAACCTTTGCCTGATGCCTCGGGACTCCTCGCCTGCGCTTGCCCCATTAGCACCAAAGAGGAAACAAAGGACACTGCGCACGCTGGCGCCCGCCTGGTTCCAGTCGTCATGGCTTGCATCACAGGAACCTCGCAAGGTGCCCCTCACCTTGATCTCTCCGCCCCTCGCGAGGTAGCCTGGTGAGGCCGCTCCTGAGGAGGTATTGCATCGTCCGCCTCACGAGGCTTGGCCCCTCGCGAGGGTCTTGAATGTTTGCTGGTGAAGATGGTTCGTACGGGGGCGCTGGTGGAGCCACGCTGCGGGCCGCAGGCAGGCATGTCTGGGGACCCCCATTCCCAGAACGCCGACAAAGCACAAGGATGGTGAAGTAATTGTCTTCACTGATCATATGCTTCGGGGCTTCAGTCCTCCCGGTTCAAAATTCGTCCGTGATGTGCTGCATTTTTTCAAGCTCCATCCACAAGATATTAGACCAAATTCTGTTTCAAACATATGCAACTTTCAAGTATTCTGCGAGGTGTACCTTCAACAGGAGCCCACCGTAGAGCTATTCAGGGAATTTTACGATTTAAATCGTAGGACAAGTTCACCGACGGGCCCTGCCTAGAGCTAGGCAGCATCTCTATACAGCGATGGAAAGAAGCAAATTTTCCAGCTGCCACTCTGCCCAGTCATCCCAAAGACTGGAACCAAACCTGGTTTTACTGCAAAGACACCTCTCCAAAAGGGGAAAATCCTCTGCCGGGTTATCACGCCAGCCGGCTTAGAAACAGGCATCCTCTACCAGACGGCACCAGCACAAAGGAATGGGCCAAATATGCGCCCATTTTTTTCACAAATCTGAGCCTTCATGGCTAACGGTTTAACCGGCATCGACCTTGTCCGGTGCTGGGTTTCATGGTGGATATTGCCCCTAAGCCGCCTACCCGGCTTAATGTGTGAGTACACCGACGACTTGAAAGATCCACTTCGCCACTGCCAGACAGAGATGACTGAAGAGGACATCAATAATATGACCAAATCTCTCCTGAATGAGAGTCTGGAAGATTGCAGCAAAGTTGGTCCGAATCCTTTCTGCGCTCTCAATCAACCACCAGCTATAAGCTTTTAAGCTATTTTCGGTTTAAGCACTATCTTTCATTCAGACTGTTTTATCATAACCTATTTTATTTGTGTAGGCCGATTCCTCTTTCCGGAAGAAGAAATTAGATAAGCCGGTCAAGAAGACCCAAACAAAGAGCAAAGCTATCAAAAAGCCTGTCAAGAAGAAGACTAATCCCACTGAGTTATTCAACTTGGATGATAATGATGATGATGATGAGTCAGAGGTAGAACTTGATTCCCTTGGCTCATTGTTTGTACATCTTATTGATAATGACTATTATCAGGATGATGCGGAGGCTAGCCATGCAGATGATGAAGAGGTAATTACTCTTTCCTCTGACTCAGAACCTCTGCCAACATAGTAAAGTAAGATTTTCTCACCCTTTAGCTTACTTGGATCCCAACTTTATTTTGAAGAAACAATAGCATGAAGCTCGCCGCACAACCCGGAACAGTGGCGGTGGGGGTTTTATCCTCCGGTTTACCCAACACACTGATTCCTCGCAAGTGCGGTGGTGAGGTTTCACAAATTTCTGACTTAGCTTATCCCAAGGCGGGTCTTTTTCGTCAACCTCCTAACCTGTCCGATTCAAACTATCAGGAACATCTCATTCCTCCTCCTGTGACTCAATGGGAACTCAAATCCCAGCCTTCAAGACTGTGCCTCGGAAAGAATGTTAAAACTATCCATTTTGAATCATGCATTTACTTGTCATATTAACTCTGTCTTGTACTTTCTTTTCAGCACTATGGCAAAGCCCAGCAAGAAGCACAAGATTGACGAACCGGCTGAACAACCCAAGACTGTTGAACCAGAACAACATGCCACAACAGAGAATTTGCATCAAGCATCAGAAGCTGTTATGGATGACCCCCCTCCAGAGGAACACCCCGTCATCCAAGATGCCCTGGACGTTGATCCAGGAAATGATAAACTGCCCAGTCTTGTTCAACCGGCTCAAAAAACTGATTATATAATGATTACTGGGACGGCTTATCAGGCCCCAGGCAACCCCATTGCCCTGTCCAAACATAGCGCCAAGGAGGAATTCTCAGCTGTTAACAAGGGCAAATGTAAAGTTGACTTGGAAGGCTATTTTCAATTTAGTGCCCAAGAGATTCACTCTGGTTACTTGAACCACCTTCACACCAGCCGTGACTATGAAGCCGGCTTGGTCAACTTGATGAAGGAGCGCTTTGAGGTAATCCAGCACAACCCTCCTCATAAATATACCTCTATCTGCCGCCAAGTCTATAGAATATGACAGAATTGAATATACTGTAGACTTTAGATAGTCATAAATGAATGAAGATCAAAACTAGTAGCCTCCAAGGGCTGGCTTAAACTATCAAGTTAAGCCAGGACTTTAATTAACAGTGATCAACTCTGCACCTGTAGCCCCCAAGGGCCGGTTTGATCAGTATGAATAAGCCGAGACTTTTCACCATGGCTGAAAATAAAAACCCAAGCATGTAGATTTCTAAGCCGGATCACATCATTTTGCCCGGGTCATGATAGAAACTTGTCTAGAAAAAATAGAAATAGACATTAGCCCCCAAGTGCCAAGGAAAATACTTGTATTATGCTTGGGAGTTCATAAATAATCATGATCATAATACCTTCCATGTTGTTCATGTCGCGGGCTGAACTAAATGAGAAGGAAAACCAAGTCAAAGATCTGAGGGCCAATATTCATACTCAACAATCTAAGACGTCAAAAGCCAAAATCAGAGCTGATGACTGCATTGGAGAACATTGAGAAGTTCAAACAGAGCTTCAATACTGATAGAACCGGCTGGGAGACTGAGAAGGCAGCTTTACTAAAAAGAGCGAAGGATGCCGAAGCAGCCCTTAAACTGGTAACTGATGAGTTGTTCGGTTTAAAGCATCAAATCAACAGCATGACATCAGCCATCCTCGGTAAGTAACAAAAATATTCTCCCTTGCACCATCAGTATGTCATAATCATCTGCTGGTTTACCAATAATTTTACTGATGCAGGCTCCCGAAGTGCCAAACTGGGTTCAGACATGCACATCAAGCTTAAGGCTGTCTATACTCTGGTAGAGTAGCTATACACTAGTGCTCAACGGACAATCGATGCTGCTATTCATAAGAAACATCCGCCCATCCTCATCAAGTAAACACTGGAGAAACTATCGGTGTTGCCCCAAAGGATTGAAGAGTTAAAGTGATTAGCCGCTAGAGCCGGCGCCATGACTGCCCTAAGCCGGGCAAAGGCATGGCAAGCAGATCTTGATCTAGAGGATTTAGCCAATGGCTGCCCCAGCGTGAAAGAAGACGGGTCTCCCTTCAGCATTGATGATTTTGCACAAATAGCAAGGGAAATGCATCCAGTAGCAAGCAAGCTGGCCGAAGAAACAGATCTGTCCCAATACCAGGCGGCTTATGATGCTGAGAGCAAGAAAGTGAAGGCACCTGTTCATCAAGAAGTGGATCTCATCCCGCCGACTCGTAAGCATACCTTCGCCTTTGATATTGATCCATCAAGTCTTTATAGACGATGAGGTTGTGTTTAGAGCTTTGACCGGTATCAACTAGGCTACGCCTGACTTCCAGCCAATGGATAATCAAGGAGATGAAGAAGAAGAAGCATAGGATGACCCGGAGGCTTCGACCCGTCAAGACTAGAAGTCTTAATTCAAGAGCCGGTTTACCAGCCATAGCATTTGGATGCTATGTCTCAAAAACACTTATCCCTTTTGGGCCATCAGATGCCTTGTAAAAAGGCTAGTTAAAAACAATGATCTGTCGTGCCATCGTGCATGTTTTATTTGCATAACCCCGCCGATCCATCATTCGAAGATCTGGCACTTATGCTTATAACACCATCGATTATGCAGGCCATACTTATCATTTTTTCCTGCACATAAAACAGAGAACAGGTGCCCTGGCGGTTTACCCTAGGGCGGGTCATAATACCCCATAGAGAAACCACTGGTGATTGAATAGTCTATAAGCAGGGCGGGTTTATCAAAAACCTCATATAATTTTCAACAAAATAAATATCATACCTGTGATATTTGTTCATACTGACGGCTTGTCATGCAACATGCAGTAAGGGTAACAGCCCAAAGTCTTAGAGCACAATGCCTTGTTCAATTTATTCATATCGCTGGCTTACAACGCCATATGCAGTAAGGGTAACATCCCGAAGCTTAGAGCACATAACTCCAAGCAGATAATCATCATACACTGGCGACTTAAAGTCCAAAGCCAGGTCGGGTTAACAAAACCCCAGATAGACTCATATATGAATCATAAGGCAACATGGCCCTAATCATTTTTCAACCATATATCAACATGGCCCCAAAAGATGAACCTCAAAAAACGTTCAAAATCTCAAAATATAAATCAGAAGAAACAAGGCATTCATAGGCTGCCAAGCCTCAATGTAAATTGCTATTCAAGGGCCGCACAGCCGCTGAGTTAAACCTTAATTCAAACCCGTAAGTCGGACCTCACATGACCAATCGTCATTTTAACTTTGACATATTCAGGGTCTTTATAAGATTGATTGTCAAGAGTACGACGTGTCATTCCAGGATTACTTGGTCGGAGTGGCAGGCAAACTAAGGCGGGATAACCCAGATATTTGGTGAATACACCTGGCGTCCAAGCCTATCACAAGGGACAACAAACCTTTGTTCATTAACAAGGAGCCCCCAAGTAATATTTCATTCCAGGTGTATAAGCCGGATCAATAGGGTAGTCATAGCTATGCTCAATGAGCAGGAAGCCCCCAAGTATTTTGTAATCATGGAGTACAAGCTGGATCAAGAGGGTAGTCATAGCTATGCTCAATGAGCAGGAAGCCCCCAAGTGATCGTATGAAGGAACAATAAAGACTCATATTCTCAGAAATAAAACGACAGAGGCCCTGAATTATCAGGGATGCCAGCTTTAATATATTCATCATAATATATACATGGACAAAGTTAATATATTCATCATAATATATACATGGACAAAGTATGTAGATCACAAGAGCTGGTGGCTCAGGTGTAATAAGGCCGAAGATGAGCAATGTTCCACGGCCGATGGGTCTCCTCCTCAGATTTGCGTGAGTCCTTGTGCTCTCGAACATCAATGAGGAGTATGATCCATTGTTCAGATTTTTGCTGACAATAAAGGGCCCTTCTCAAGGTGGGGATAGCTTATGCATGTCAGTCTGATCCTGGATAAGCCGGAGCACCAAATCTCCTTCCTGAAAAGTTCTAGTTTTAACCCAGCAGCTATGATAACGCCACAGACCTTGCTGGTAAATCGCCAAACAAGCCGCCGCACAGTCACGCTCCTCATCCAACAAGTCAAGATCATCCTGACATGCTTTTTCATTATTGGCTTCAACATAAGCCGCCACACGGGGCGAGTCATGATGGATGTCACTAAGGAGAACTGCCACTGCTCCGTAAACCATGAAGAAAGGCGTGTAACTGGTAGATTTGTTGGGGATAGTATTGATACTCCATAACACTAAGGGCAATTCCTCCACCCAACAACCTGGCACCCTCTGCAAAGGGACCATAAGCCGGGGCTTGATGCCTCTCAAAATTTCTTGATTGGCTCTTCCAGCTTGGCCATTGGACTAGGGTGAGCCACTAATGATACATCAAAATGAATATGCTCTCATTGACAGAATTCTTTCATAGCACCCTTGGACAGATTAGTGCCATTATCAGTTATAATGCTATGAGGAAAGTCAAACCAGAAAATCATGTTTTGATGAACTAAACCGATGTTGCTGCGTCACACCTACTGATCGACTCTGCTTCAACCCACTTTTTGAATTTGTCAACTGCTACCGAAAGGTGAGTCTTTTTATCTTTGGACCTTTTGAAAGGTCCAACCATATCCAGCCCCCAGACTACAAATGGCCAAGTAATTGGAATCATCCTCAATTCTTGAGCCGGCACATGAGCTCGCCTTGAAAATTTCTGACAACCATCACATTTACCGACCAAATCCTCTGCATCAGCATGAGCCATTAGCCAATAACACCCATGACGGAAAGCCTTGGCTACGAGGGACTTAGAACCGACATGATGACCACAATCTCCTTCATGAATCTCTCGTGGAATCTCACGGCCTTCCTCAGGGGAAACACAATGTTGAAACACTCCTGTGACACTGCAATGGTGCAACTCTCCATTGACAATAGTCATTGACTTAGACAGCCGATTTATCTGCCCGACCAAAGTTTCATCTTCAGGTAACTCGCCCCGGGTCATATAAGCCAAATATGGAACTGTCCAATTAGGAATGACATGAAGAGCCACCACCAATTGTGCCTCCGGGTCAGGAATAGCAAGATCTTCCTCCATAGGTAATTTGACTGAAGGGTTATGTAGAATATCAAGGAAAACATTAGGTGGTACCGGCTTACACTGGGACCCTAGCCGGCTCAAAGCATCAGCTGCCTAAATTTTCCCGCGATCAACATGTTCCACTTGACAGCCTTTGAAATGACCAGCAATAGCATTAACCTCGCGGCGGTAATCCGCCATGAGTGGGTCTTTAGAATCCCAAGTGCATGAGACTTGCTGAGCCACCAAATATGAGTTGCCAAAGCACCTCACCCGACTTAGATTCATCTCCTTAGCCATTCGAAGAACATGGAGCAAGGCTTCATACTCAGCTGCATTGTTAGTACAAGGGAACATCAACCTACATAACAAAATTTATCGCTTCGTGGGGAAGTCAAAACAACTCCAGCCCCCGAGCCCTCCAACTGCCTGGATCCATCAAAGTGAATAGTCCAATATATGTTCTATCCGGCTTCTCCTCAGACATCTGCAGCTCTGTCCAATCATTGATGAAATCCACAAGTGCTTGAGATTTGATGGCTGTGCGAGGCATATATTTCAAACCATGGGGTCCAAGCTCAATGGCACACTTGGCTACCCGACCTATTGCCTCTCTTTTCTGAATAATATCACCTAAAGGAGCGGAACTAACCACAGTGATGGGATGACCAAGGAAATATTGCTTGAGCTTTCGACTAGCCATGAACACCCCATATACCAGCTTCTGCCAATGCGGATACCTTTGCTTGGATTCAATGAGCACCTCACTAATATAATAAACCGGCCGCTGAACCGGATGTTCCTTGCCCGCTTCCTTTTGTTCCACCACAATCGCTATACTGACAGCTCGGCCATTGGCAGCCACATATAACAACAAGGACTCCTTATCAATAGGAGTGGCAAGGATCGGCGGCTCAGCTAACTGTTTCTTCAAGGCTTCAAATGCCTGATCAGCAGCATCACTCCAGACAAAGTGATATGTTTTCTTCATCATATGGTACAGAGGGATAGCTTTTCCTCCCAACCGGCTTAAGGCCAAAATACGAGCCGCCAGACACTGAACGTCATTAATGCACGTTGGTTTAGCCAAATAAGTAATAGCCTTGATTTTCTCTGGATTAGCTTCAATGCCTCGTTCAGAAACCAAAAACCCCAAGAGCTTGCCTGCTGGCACACCAAAAACACACTTGGCTGGGTTAAGCATCATCTTATAGACCCGGAGATTGTCAAAGGTCTCTTTCAAATCATCTATCAAGGTTTCCTTCTTCCTGGATTTCACAACAATATCGTCCACAAAGCATGAACATTGCGTCCAATCTGACCATGAAGACAATTTTGAACACATCGCTGGTAAGTTGCCTGGGCACTCTTGAGCCCAAAAGGCATAGAAACATAGCAGAAGGCTCCAAAGGGAGTGATGAAGGCTATCTTCTCCTGGTCCTTAACTACCATCTTGATATGATGATACCCAGAATAAGCGTCCAAAAAACTCAAACGCTCACAACCCGCCGTAGCATCAATAATCTGATCAATACAAGGGAGAGTGAAACGATCAGTCGGACAGGCTTTATTAAGGTCTGTGTAATCCACACACATGCGCCAAGTACCATTTTTCTTAAGCACCAGCACTGGGTTAGCCAACCATTCAGGATGAAAGACTTCAATAATGAACCCAGCTGTCAAGAGCTGGGCCACTTCTTCACCAATGGCTTTACGTCTCTCCTCATTAAAGTGACGAAGGAATTGCTTGAGCGGCTTAAACTTTGGATCAATATTGAGAGTGTGCTCAGCGAGTTCCCTCGGTACACCTGGCATGTCGGAAGGCTTCCATGCAAAGATGTCCCGGTTCTCACGGATGAACTCGATGAGAGCACTTTCCGCTTTTGGATCCAGATTAGCACTGCTACTGAACTGCTTGGATGAATCACCAAGGACAAATCAACCAACTTAGTGTCATCTGCCGATTTAAACTTCAACAGAGGGTCATGCTTCGTGGTTGGTTTCTTCAAAGGGGTCATATATGCCGGGTCAACATTATCTCTGTAAAACTTCAATTCTTCCGTTGCACAAACAGACTCAGCATAAGCAGCATCACCCTCTTCCCACTCCAAGGCTATCTTCTGATTCCCATGCACTGTGATGGTAAACTTATAACCCGACATCTTAAGCTGCAGATAAACATCACAAGGCCTCTCCATGAACTTAGCATAAGCCAGCCGCCCAAACAAAGCGTGATAAGGGCTATTTGAACCACCTCGAAGGTCAACATCTCAACTCTGGAATCATGATCATCACTGAAAGCCACTTCCAAAGCTATCTTGCCTACTGGATATGCCGATTTACCAGGCACCACACCATGAAAAACAGTGTTAGACAGCTTAAGATCCTTGTCAGTCAAACTCATACGACGTAAAGTTTCGTAGTAAAGGATATTGATGCTGCTGCCTCCATCCATGAGCACCTTAGTGAACTTGTAACCTCCAACCTGAGGTGCAACCACTAAAGCCAAGTGACCCAGATTGTCAACCCGGGGCGGGTGATCCTCACGGCTCCAAAGAATAGGATGTTCAGACCATCGCAAGTAACGGGGAATCGCCGGCTCAAATGCGTTCACTGCCATTTTATGAATCTTCTGGTCTCGTTTACATAAACTTCTGGTGAACACATGATACTGTACACTATTCAACTGCTTCGGATTACTCCGATAACCAGATTGCTGCTGCTGATTCCCTTGACCAGACTCCTGATTAAAACCACCTTGATTGCCTTGGCCCTGGAAACCAGAGTTTGAACCGCCACCACCAAAACCAGGCCCGTGAGAGCCAGATCTTGAGCCGCCGTTCGGGCCATGATTGTTCTAGAAAAAAATGGAATTCCTATACTCCCTCATGACGAAGTAATCCTTCCACAGATGATTGGCTGGCTTCTCTTGCGTACCATGCTTTGGACAGGGCTGATTCATCATCACCTCAATATTAAATTTTGGCCCTCCAAGTCGGGGCGGATTTCCCTTGCGACGCTGATTATTATTCTGCATATTGGTGTTAGCCACAAAATCTAAATTGCCATCATCCTTGCTCTTACCGTTGCCACTTTGACCCGATGTATTATGTTGATGTCCCTTCGTATTGCCGCTCTTCTTCCTCTTACCCGTCTTCTCTTTATTGGAGCCGGGGTCTTTGGTACTATCAAAGTCGGCATATTTGACGAGAGCTGCCATGAGCTCCCCCATGTCATTGCAATGGCATTTAAGCCGCCCCAGTTTCTGCTTAAGGGGGAGGAAATGACAATTATTCTCCAACATTAGGGCTACTGAACCGGCATTGATACTGTCTGATGAGTGTATAACAGCTGAGATCCAGCACACCCAATTGGTTGTCGACTCGCCCTCACCTTGGACACAATAATCCAAATCCAGGATTGACATAGGCTGCTTGCTGGTGTCTTTAAAATTTTGGATGGAACAAGTTTTCAACTCTGCCCATGATCTCATGGAGTTAGAGGGCAGCCCTTTCAACCAAGTACGAGCCGGCCCATCTAACATCATTGTGAAATACTTAGCACATGCATCATCACTAACATCCAGCATCTCCATGGCCATCTCATAGCTCTCAATCCAAGCCTCTTGGGGTTGATCCGCTGTGTAGTTAGGCACCTTACGAGGGCCCTTGAAATCCTTAGGCAAACTCTCATTGTGTAGAGCCGGTACTAAACATGGCACACTCAGGGTTCTAGAGGTCACTCCTGCCTCCACAGATGCTGACGGATAAGCCGGAGATTGCTGTTGAGTCGCTAGCTGAGCCGCCAGCTCCGCCTCTTGACGCACCCTGCCCTGATCCACCAAAGTCTGAGCATCGACACCACGGTGTGGCGGGTCATGCCTCCGAGGTTGGTTACGGTGTTGTTCACTACTTGAAACTACCGGCGAATCAATATGTCTACTATAACTCTGTCTTGGGCGAGGCGTTGAATGAATCCATTCACGACTATATGAATAAGCTACCTGTGTAGCCACTGCTGTCTGAAGAAGTTCTCTGGCCCTCCACGTCTCTATCGCAGCTGGGGACTCGCCTTCAACCGGGAGAGCCGCCAATCATGATGCTGCAGCAATCAAGTTATCCGAAGGGTTAGAATAATGACCCTGACGGTGTCGGAACATGCTGAGGCGGAGTTATATCCAAATGAGGCGGATCAGCAATGCGCGGCTGAACCGGCACTCTAGTCACGGATGCATCAACCGCCCGGTTCACCATGGGCGGGTCACTGGTCCCTACCCCCGGCTATTGAAAAGGTTTCTTGCATCATACTCCAGAGGTAAGCGACTCTGGTGCCTCCTTCTCATGATGGTGTTTGAAGCGTTTTGATCCAATGTAAGCTAGAAAGACTCTGCCTGAATCTGTTGTGCCTAAGCGTCCAAAGTAGCTCGCTCCGTGGCCATCCTAGCGTTTTCAGTTGCCAGCTCTTCCTTGGCTTGAGCTATATCATCTCGTAGCTTTGCCACATCCGCCTTATGCTATTCTTGAGTGTCCGGGGTTACCTCCACCCCCATCAAAGCCGCCAAAGCATCCAGCAATTCGGTTAGAACCTGAACCGGCAGGCGCACAAGGCCGCCAGCACCGGCCGTCGCCGCAGCCACCGAGCTAGAGGTCATAGCCGCGGTGGTCGTTGAGCCGAGTACCGGTTGTGTTGTAGCGACCCGACCCGAATGAATCAAGTCTCTGTGCATAAGTCATCCCTGGATCGGTAATGCTGACACACACAGTACTTGAAGGAATTATAACAGAGTAGCAATCACACACTTATTACATCAAATGTCTCAAAAGAGAACTTATTACAATAAAAATGGCTTAAGGACATCTAAGTAAGATAACAACGGAAGTCTTGGAAGATGAAGTGAGTACATCAACTCCAACGGCATAGCTGAGTGCACGACAAACGACCTAGCGCACCTTACTCTTCGTCTTAAAAGTCTGCAACATGATATGTTGCTGCCCAAAATGGATCAGCACATGGAATGGGCTGGCAAGATAACACAGTAGAGAAATTAGGGATGGCAATTTCGCCCATGGGTATGGGTATCCACGGGTACCCTACCCGAAAATAGTGGGCATGGGCAAGACTTGGCAATATTTTGTACCCATGGGTAATGGGTATCGATACCCGCAAAATATATGGGTAGGGCATGGGTATTAGATTGCGCCCATGGGTAACCCAATGGGTACCCAGAAAATATTAATAAATGAAACTAACTCCTATGATATGTGGAGTCTACATCCAACTCCTATTGCCCAACTCTTAATTCCTTATTCCCTAAACCAACCATAGCTAATAGGCTCCCAACAACCAACTCACACTCCTCCTATGTCCTATGTGACTCCTCGAAATGATGAAATCTTGACTCATCACCAACACACTATCTTCCAACTCTCGAACTAGCAAACCCCAATTCCCATCGTCGCCTTCCACTATGTCGGCTTCCACCAACCACTTATCGTAATCCCTTGCCGGCTGGAATTGGCCACACACCAGAGGACGTCGTGTCTATACTAGATTGATTGCCCATCATCACTTGAATATTACGCTCATGTATGTACTTCTTTAAAATTTAAATGCTATATATGTTGTACGCATTGGATACCCGATGGGTATGGGCATGGGTTACAATTTGTGCCCATGGGTATTGAAATGGGTGGGTATAGAAATTTCTATGGGTATGGGTTTGGGCAAGAGGAGGTTGTACCCACCCATACCTTACCCATTGCCATCCCTGAGAGCAATGAACAAGTAAATGCTATCACTACATGCATATATGGCTGGTGGAGGCTCTATGGTTATAATGTTTTTGCGAAAAGCCAATTTTTCCCTACAACAAAGGAATATATTTTATTTAACTACAAAGTTTGTTGTAAAAAATATTGAGAATGGTAAATCCCCATCTCAATCCCAATTAAAAGTAACTAACATCCCAACACATTAATTTAGAGTGATGAGATCCACATGATAATCCAAGAACCAGATACTCAAGATGTCCATAACCGGGGACACGGCTAACCATGATTAGTTTGTACACTCTGCATAGGTTTGTGCACTTTTCCCCACAAGACTCGATCTCCTCCGTTGTATTTCTCGCACTCCATGGTGTTTGAGAAATGGATGACGAAGAGACAGTCTTTCCGAAGAGGTCCCCTTAACCGATAGATAGGCCGGTACACCTACAATCCCCTACATCTGTTAGCCCATCATGGAAAGGTTTCCCACAACTTACTCAACTATGCTAGAGCCCATAATAGCTTGTGGCTGCACATGGAAGTTTCCAGCATGAATAATCTTATGATCCCTTTGAGCCCGGGTGGCGAACCAAAAAGGACAGCACTGGTATATCCCCAGGTGCCCGCAACCAATCCACCCAGATGTGTGTTTAAGTACCAACTTAAGTAAACCATTAATTAATAATCCTACATCTGTCATGGATACTCTCAAACCCAACCCACGTCTACAAGCATAGCATGGCAATAAGTAGCATAACGCAGAAATAACTCCCAGGCTTTGATAATAAAAAGGGTAATAGGTTCTGCCTCATCATCTACTTCCCAAACCCACAAGTTAAGAGATCCTACTCATGCAATGTTTGAGGGGTTGAAACTAATGCATAAAAATTGGGTAAAAGGGATGTGATCAAAGTGTTACT
Source organism: Triticum aestivum (assembly GCF_018294505.1). Classification (NCBI taxonomy): domain Eukaryota; kingdom Viridiplantae; phylum Streptophyta; class Magnoliopsida; order Poales; family Poaceae; genus Triticum; species Triticum aestivum. Next base: position 163,341,036 of record NC_057803.1, on the reverse strand, counting down.
TGCCTTGCTGATGATCCGCAAAACCTAGTGACTCGTAGTAGCACGCTATGCACTCTGGGAATTCTATGCAAACAAACAATAGCATACATAAACACTCAAGAAAAGATGCATGGGTAAATATCGAATAAGAAGATCGAATCTGAAAACTCAAGTGAAGAGATTCGATCTAGAAAAAGAATCAAACGAATCGGAGCTACGGAACTGAAACTACGGCCAAAAGAACTTCGAAAACAAATCTGCTTGAAACCAAATTTTAAAATTGTCAAAACCTTGTTCAAGTTGATTAAACAGAAAGAGGGCTTCGAAATGAAGGTCTAGGCGCTTGTTTCACATGATTTGGATAAACGAGCGAAAAGATAAACTAAAACAAAGATCAGGGTAGAAATCACGATAAAAAATAATCGTGGAAAAACCCTGGAAAATAAAACGAGACGAACAGTCTAATGAACGAACGTTCGCTGTCTGCGGTTAACTGACGAACAACGTTCATTAAAATGAACGAACAGATGAACGTCCGCTAAATAGCTGAACCAAGAATACCGAACCGAACAAAATAAAAAAACGCATCTAGGGTTTCTAAAAAACCGATCGGTTTTACCTAAACCGAAAAAACCGAGCGTCGGATTCCGGCGAGATCCGGCGAACGGCGGCAGTTTCGGCAGGCTTGCGTGGACGGTGCGGCGAGGCGAAGCGCGGGGTTCCTGGCGGTGCGGCTCGGCAGCAGCAACGGCGGGCGGCGGCGGTGTGCGGCGGCGCGAGGTGTCAGGGTTTGCAGCAGCGGCGGCGCGACTTGGGGCGGTGGCACTGCGACGAGGGTCGGTGGCGGCGGCGACTTGGGGGTCTAGTGGGGCTGCGGGCGACGCTATTTAAGGAGGGGGGCTCGGCCTCGGGAGGAGTCTCGGGTGGCGACGGCGGCTCGCCCGTGTCCCGGCTGGACTTGGGCATGGCGGCAGAGGCGGTGGCACAGTGCAGGTCGGCCTGGCTTGGCTGGGCCTTCGGCCTAATCGTGCGTTGACTCTTCTTTTAAACAGATTTCGCCGGAAAAAATCATAGAAAATAAAATAAAAATCTGAAAATACCAAAACAAATTTTCATCGTCTAAATAGAATATTTAGAACAAAGTGAACATTTTCTTGGCCTAAAAATGCAATTTTGAAAAATGCATATTTTTCTAATTCAAATAAAATAGCAATAAAATCCAAATAAAATTATTTCTTTGATTTTAATACTTTCCTCCAATATTTCATTTATTTTAGAGAAGTCACATTATCTCCTCTCATATATTTTAATATGAAATATTTTCAGAGAGAAAAATAACTAAAACCAAAAATGGTCCCCGTTTTGATATTTGATAAAAAAAATTAAATGTGAAAATCGTGAAATCCCCAACTCTCTGTGTGGGTCCTTGAGTTGCTTAGGATTTTGAGGATCGCAAAACAAAATAAAATAAAATATGATATGCATGTATGATCTATGTATAACATTCCAAATTGAAAATTTGGGATGTTACAAACCTAACCCCTTAAGATGAATCTCGCCCTCGAGATTCGGGTTGGCTAGAAAATAGGTGTGGGTGGTCTTTCCGTAGATCATCCCCTCGTTCCCAGGTGGCTTCATCCTCGGTATGGTGGCTCTACTGAACTTGGAAAAACTTGGTAACCTTACTGCGTGTAACTCGGCTGGCAAACTCGAGAATCTTGACAGGTTTCTCCTCATAGGTCATATCACTTTCCAACTGAATTGCTTCCAGGGGCACTGTATCTCTCAAAGGAATATCGGCCATCTCTGCATGACACTTCTTCAACTGGGAAACGTGAAACACATCATGAACTCCTGACAGTCCGTCGGGTAACTCCAACTTGTAGGAAACTTCTCTCATACGTTCCAAAACTTGGTATGGTCCTACGAATCTTGGGGCTAGCTTTCCCTTAACTCCAAAACGTTTAACTCCTTGCAGGGGTGACACATGAAGATATGCTCTGTCTCCGATTTCATAGACTATCTCCTTGCGTTTTGAGTCTGCATAGCTCTTCTGTCTAGACTGGGCTACCTTTAGTCTATCTCGGATCAACTTAACCTTCTCTTCTGAATCCCTGATCAAATCTGGTCGAAACAACTAACGGTCTCCAACTTCATCCCACATCAACGGCGTCCTGCACCTTCTTCCATACAAAGCTTCGAAGGGTGCCATCTTTAGGCTAGCTTGATAACTGTTGTTATAAGAGAACTCTGTGTAGGGTAAATTATCATCTCAACTAGAACCATAATCAAGTGCACAAGCTCTCAACATATCTTCCAGAATCTGATTGACTCTCTTGGTCTGTCCATCTGTCTGTGGATGAAAAGTTGTACTGAATTCTAGCCTGGTCCCCAGAGTCTGGTGCAGCTGGTGCCAAAACTTTGAAGTAAACTGGGTTCCTCTATCTGATACAATAGTCCTCGGAACTCCATGCAGACATATGATCCTGGTCATGTATATCTTGGCCAATTTCGCACTGGTATAGGTGGTTTTCACTAGGATAAAGTGATCCACTTTGGTTAAGCAATCCACTATTACCCAAATAGAATCGTATCCTGATCGGGTCCTGGGTAATCCGGTGATGAAATCAATGCCAAGCTTATCCCACTTCCATTCGGGTATCGGCATAGGCTGCAGTAATCCTGTTGGCTTCTAATGTTCTACCTTCACTCTCTGACATACATCACACACGGCTACATTCTCGGCAATGTTCTTCTTCATACTCGTCCACCACAAACGCTCCTTCAAATCCAAATACATCTTGGTATTTCCGGGGTGTATTGAGTATGGCGAGTCGTGAGCTTCCTGAAGTATCAACTTCCTGATTTCTGCATTATTGGGCACGTAAACACGGTCCTCAAACAACAAGGTGTCGTGCTCATCCTCATGAAAACCTTTGTCCTATCCTTTGTTCATCTTCTCCTTTATCTCAGCAATTTCGTTATCATCCTTCTGAGCTTCTCGAATTTTTTCCAATAATGTCAACTTAACTTCCATTGTTGCAACAAAACCTCTAGGGACTATCTCCAAATGAAGCTCCCTGAGATATTCAGCTAACTCCTTTGGCAATCCTCCACTCACGAGGGTATTAGCGTAACTTTCCTGGCTCAGAGCGTCTGCTACGACATTGGCCTTGCCTGGATGATAGTGCAACTTCAGATCATAATCCTTTATGAGCTCCAACCATCTCCTTTTCCAGAGATTTAACTCCTGTGTGAAAATGTACTTCAAACTCCTATGGTCCATGTACACATCACAATGGTTTCCAATAAGAAAATGTCTCTAGGTTTTGAGTGCATGCACTACGGATGCTAACTCCAAATAATGCGTGGCATAACTCAATTCATGCGGTCAAAGCTGTCGTGAGGCATACGAAAGAACTCTTTCCTCTTGCATGAGTACACTTCCAAGTCCTAAGCGAGACGCGTCACAATACACTTGGAAATCCTTGCGTATATCTGGCAGAATCAACACTGGGGCTGTAGTCAAACGTTTCTTCAACTCCTGAAAACTTGTCTCACATTCATCTATCCATTTAAACTTGGTGTCCTTCTTCAAAAGCTCTCGCATGTGCTTTGCAATATTAGAGAAATTCTCAATGAATCTCCGATAATATCCCGCGAGTCCTAGAAAACTGCGGATCTCTCCAACTGAGGTGGGTGCCAACCACTCAGTGACTGACTGAACCTTCGTAGGGTCTACTGCTATACCATCTCCTGATATAACATGTCGAAGGAATCCAACTTCCTTCAACCAAAACTCACATTTGCTGAACTTGGCATATAACAGATGTTCCCCGAGCTTCTCGAGAACTAAACGCAAATGCTCCTTATGCTCCTCTTCATTCTTCGAGTACACCAAAATGTCATCAATGAACACCACAACAAATTTATCCAAGAACTCCATGAACACCTTTTCATCATACTCATGAAATAGGCAGGGGCGTTAGTCAATCCGAATGACATAACCGTATACTCATACAGCCCGTACCTGGTGGTGAAAGCTGTCTTAGGTATATCCTGTTCTCGAATCTTCAACTGGTGGTATCCTGATTGAAGATCGATCTTGGAGAAGACTTTAGCTCCTTGCAGCTGGTCAAACAAATCATTGATCATCGGCAGTGTGTACTTGTTCTTGATCGTCACTTCATTCAATGCCCGATAATCAACAACCATTCTCAAAGACTTATCCTTCTACTCAACCAAGAGCACTAGGGCTCCCCATGGTGACGAACTTCGTAGAATGTAACCTTTCTCCAATAACTCCTTAATCTGTTTCTTAATCTCCTCCAGGTCATTTGCGGGCATCCGGTATGGTCTCTTTGATATTGGTCCGGTGCCTGGCAATAACTCTATCAAAAACTCAACATCTCGATTCGGGGGCATGCCTGGTAGTTCCTCTGGAAATACATCTGGGTAATCCTTTACTACAGGCACATCTTCCTGAACAACTCCCGTGAGGGAATTTACGTGAGTACTTTTAGGAGTATGCATGGATACATACTTAATCCTTTTTCCCTCCGGTGGGGTGAGTAGAATTGACCTACTGGCGCAATCAATGTTTCCTCCATACTTCGATAGCCAATCCATACCGAGTATCACATCCAATCCTTGCGATTCCAAAATTATCAAGTCTGAGGGGAAAAACATGCCTACCTATGGTCAATGGCATCTAAAAACATCCACTACTTGCCATATACTCTGCTCCGGGTGAGCTTACTAACATAGGTGTCTTAAGAACTTTGGTGGGCAACTTATACTTATCCACGAATCCCCTTGATATGTATGAATGTGATGCACCAGTATCAAAAAGAACTATTGTAGTAAATGACTTAACCAAAAACTTACCGATAACTGCATCTGGCTGCTCCTCAACCTCCTCCACGTTCACGTGGTTCACTTGTCCCTTGTTGAAAGGGTTGGGCTTCTTTCCAGAGCTTCCATTTCCATTTCCATTCTTGAGTTCAGGGCACTCATTGGCATAGTGTCCAGTCTTCCCGCACTTGAAACAAGTAACGTGGCTTTGGTCCTTCTTGGCGGGTGTGCTTGGGTTAGAGCGGTTCTGACTGCTTACTCCACTCCTGTTTCCATTCCTAGAGCCACTGTGGTTATGCGGAATTCCTCCATTGTGGTTATGGCCTCCATGGTTATGGGTAAATCCTCCCGGGTTCGGGATGAAACGGAGTTTTTGTTGAGCTCCTGAATTGTACTTCCCTTGTCCATACTTCCTCTTGCGGCTATCAATCTGCTGCTGCTTCCCTTTGATCATAAGATCTTTATCTACCAACTCTTGGTAGTTGTTGAATGTTGCCACCATCAACTGCATACTCATGTCATCATTTAGTCCTTCCAGAAACTTCTCCTGTTTCGCGGCATCGGTGGCCACGTCATCCGGGGCATAACGAGCTAGCGCTAAACTCCTGCACGTACTGCCCTACAGTATAGTTGCCCTGGCGTAAGTTGCGAAACTCACGCTTCTTCATACTCATAGCTCCAATTGAGACATGAGTAGTGTGGAATGCTTGCTGAAACTGCTCCCAAGTAACATTGGTTATGGGGAAAGTGGCTGTGTAATTTTCCCACCATGCGGCTGCGGGTCCATCCAATTGGTGTGCGACAAAACGCACCTTCTCAGCATATGTGCAACCGGCAGTGGTTAACTCCCTCCCAATCCTGCGTAGCCAGTCATCCGCAACTATGGGCTCAGTGCTACTGGAAAACACCAGTGGCTGTAACCTCAGAAAACGGGCTAAGTTCTCAACTGGAGGTGGTGGCTGAGGGTTGTTGTTATTGTTGTTGTTGTTGCCCCAATTCTGAACTAGCAACTACATCAGTGTATTCTGCTACTGGATCAACTGAGTGAGCTCCAGTGGGAAGGCAAATCCTAGGTCACATCTCGGAGGCATCTGATGGGTTTAGAGGGGAGAGATTAGAATAGAATGAGGTCTAATGAGAAAGCACTAGCCATATGCACATGAGACAAACACAATCAATATCACTCCAAAACAATATCAAGCAAGGGCATACAATCGATCTAACTATTGTTACAGTGTTCGGACTACTAATATATACATGGGGGAATACTACTAATAATATGGTGGTCTACTAGAAATTTTGATCGGTAGAAGACTCCATGATATCTGCTCCAGCTTCGTCTTCATAATCATCATCACTGGGGTCGGAATCGGTGTCGTCGATGATGATGTAGTCCTTGGGGTGGTCATCGTCTCCTCCTGGCGCAGGGTCTCCCATGAATACTCCTAGATTCCTTTTCAGGTCATCATTCATCTCCACTAGTGCGGTGATTTCCTCCTCGTATCCGTCGCGTGTAGACTTGAGTTCCTCTTCCAGCTCCATTTTCCTAGTCATCAACTTCTTCAGATCTATCATGCTTGTGCACATCTGGTTCTCCTGGCGACGAATGTGATGGTTTAACTCCTGGATGAAGTCTGCAATGGACCTGTCCTTCCTGGTGATGATCATCTCCCATTGCTCATCTCGGCGCCCACATATCTGGTAGATAGTGTCCTTAAGCTCCTTGTGATAAACTTCGCCGATAAGTCCCATGGCAATGTGGGCTGCCATGCTCTTTCCTAGACTCCAGGTTGGTGCATCAAAGGAAAACTCTATGGGCTCAGTTACTGGCGTGAATCACTACAAAAAAAAGACACATCCGTGACATTTTGGGCCGAACAAATTTTTTTTCTGTCATACATATGACATTTCTATGACGATAATTGTGACAAAACCCGGTATCATCATAGATGTGGTGGGCTCCTACTTCTATGACAAAAAATCATGACAAAAAATTGGCTTTTCGTCCTGGGTGGGCCGGAGACGCAGCTGCATGACATTCTTTGGGCCGTCCATGACGGAAAAAACCCGTGGTAGAAGCGAGGGGGAGGAAAATTTCAGGGAGTTCCCGGTTACGGTGGGAGGTCGGGGGCGGAGCGATGCGCGTTTCTCTCGTACACGTACGCGTGTGTGTGCGAGGCGTTGGCTCTAACTGAACCCGAGCGAGGCGTTGGGCTCTAACTGAACCCGAGCGATTGCACTGCAGGCTACGCGTTACTGAATCCGAGCGATCAATCGATGGCTGTTAACTGAACCTGATCAAGCGATACCTTGACTACTGCTGCTAACTGAAGCCGATCGATGCTGCCTCTGGATGAACAGTGAGCGTTGGGGGGGGGGGTTGGATGAACAGTTCCCGGTGGGGGTGGATTAACAGGACCCCGTGGTGTTGCCTCTGGATGAACAGGACCCCGATCGATCGAGCCGGTTGGGGCTGGATGAACAGGACCCCGTGGAGGGCTGGATGAACAGGACCACCCCGTGGAGGGCAGGATGAACAGTAGACAGCGGAGGGGTGCCCGTGGAGGGGTCGTTGAACAGGACCCCGTGGTGTGGAGGGATGGATGAACAGTAGACGGTGGAGGGGTGGTTGAACAGTAGCCGGTGGAGTAGCGCGTGGTGGAGGCTGGATGAACAGGAGCCCGTGGAGGCTGGAGGAGGTCGATGGTGGATGAATAGTAGCTCGTGGAGGCTGGAGGGGGTCGACGGTGGAGATGAACAGTATCCCGTGGAGTCCCGTTTTACGGTACGCCACACCCCTCCCGATGAACAGGACCCCCGTTTCGACCGTAGCGCTCCAACACAAGTCCGTTTCCTCCGTTTTGTGGTACGCCACACCCCTCCCGATCAACAGGACCCCCGTTTCGACCGTAGGAGGTCCGTTTCCTCCGTTTTGCGGTACGCCACACTCCTCCTGATCAACAGGACCCCGTTTCGACCGTAGGAGGTCCGTTTCCTCCGTTGTGCGGTACGCCAGGCCTCGTTTCCATCGCCTCTTCCATCCAAGCCCTCCCGATGAACACGACCACGCATTCTGTTCCGACCCATGAACATGACGACGACGTTGTTTCTCCGTTCCGACCCAGCCATGTACACGAGCCCTCGCCATACGTATGCGCGAGTAGGCGTTCGAGACCCCGCCCGTATGTACACATACGCGGCCGTATTTTCTTTCTTGCACCCTGGCCGCTATACGTAGGTGTACATGCTATGCGCGCGCCTCTACTACGACACGTGCGCGCCTCTACTACAATACATGCGCGCCTCTACATTGACCAGTATGTATGTACACGTTCGCGACCAGAATGACAATGCTACGTACGCTTTGACCAGGTGGGTCCCGACTGTCAGGCACTTCCTTGCCTGCGAAGATGTAGCTGGTGGGTCCCAGCAGTCAGGGGGCGAATCGTTTTTTTTGCCCGAACGCACTTCCTTGTGCGAAGATGTAGCTGGTGGGTCCAAGCAGTCAGGGGGCCGGTGGGTCCCAGCAGTCAGGGGGCGAATCGTTTTGGTTTTCTTTTTTTTTTTGCCCGGACGCACTTCCTTGCGTGGGAAGATGTAGCTAGTGGGTCCCAGCAGTCAGGGGGGCGAATCGTTTTTTTTTGCCCGGACGCACTTCCTTGCGTGCGAAGGTGTAGCTGGTGGGTCCCAGCAGTCAGGGGGGAAACGTTTTTTTCGTGAAATACGGTGGCCCGTCTGGTGGGTCCCTGCTGTCAGGTGGAGGAATCATTATTTTCCGCGTAATAAGGAGGCACTTCCTTGCTATCGCCGTGGACCCAGCTGTCAGCTTCTCCACGTACAGTCCACGTCTGATGGAAGTCGTTCCTTGACCACGTTGACCACGCCGCGCCGAGAGCACCAGGGCGGTGGACGACGGCGAGGCCTAAGAAGGGGACGATGCGGAGCCGGTGAAGATGCGGCAATGGATGCCCACGCGGAGAGGAGTATGAGGGTTCACTCATTGGGTTGCGGTGTGAGGCTGCCGTCGCTGCAGGGCCTGTCCAGCGGTGGGAATAGTAGGGGGCGGTGAGGCCTCCGCAGCAGCACAGCCGGCCACGGGAGGCAGGAGCAGGCGGCACGACCGGCGCTGCTTTGGGTGGCTGGAGCAAGAAGACTAGAGGTTGAAGAAGCACTACGGCCGTTGGATGGACATCGTACGGTCACTGCAGCTAGAATCGTTTATATTGACTAAGTTGACAAAGCCCATGGTACGTCAACTTAGTAGGCCCACAGGTCAGCTTCCAGAACGGTGCGCGCCAGATGTCAGGGGGAGGAATAATTTTTTGGGTGGGTGAAGCTAGAATATCCGAGATTGAAGAAGAAGCACGGCATCCGTTCGATGGACATCCAACGGCCACTGCTGCTAGAACCGTGTGTTGACTATAAGTTGACAAAGCCTTGCATACGCATCAACTCTGTTTTTTTGGGGACGCGTCAACTTAGTAAGGCCAGAAGTGTGTGGCAGAGAACTTATAGCCCATTTGAGATTTGTAAGAATGTGTAGCCCATTTTTGAATTCTAATGGAATTTACTACAGCCCATGTACAGTTTGTGAAAAGTACAACCCATTTCAACCAACCGTTCAAAACAGAATTCAATAAAATTTCCCACATTTTGATGGGATCCAAAATATTTTTATCCTGAAATTTCTAGTCAGGTTAAATAAATTTATATTACGTAAAAATCCAACGAAACATTGAGCTCGCAACAATTAATGAAATTAAAATTTTCAATATCCAAAAATAATATTTTATAAAGTAATCACGTGTTTGGTGCATTTTTTATAGTTACTGTCCAGTTTTTATAATTACATCCCATTTATTTTTTCTTAAATCCCATTTTCTTGTTAAGCCTAATGCATCCCTCCTAGGAAAGATTTGCAGCCGAACGGGGTGGAAAATAACAACTTGACCTTGCCTGGGTATTCCTAAAAAAAGTATAGCTGGGCTAGCCATTTTCAGTTTGAAAAAAATTAATATCTGGGCTGGATATCTGGCCTGGGCTAGATGGGCCACAGCCCACCCAGTTAGTACCTGCAGTGATGTTTTCGTTGTTGTTCAGAGGAGAAAAATTAACATCTGGGTTAAACATCGAAAAACTCTGCAGTGCTCACACCTCAAAAACACAAATGCTGCTCGAGCTGCTTGGTCCCAGCTGTCGGCCGCTTCTTGTGCAATTCTCTCGTTTATTGACTACTACATAGGTTGACAATGGTGTGGGGCCGTGATGTCAGGAAACCAGGGGGAAGAAAAATAAATTACTCCAGCGAGCGCTTCCACCTCTGCTTCGTTGTCTCCCGTGGAAACCCCTTTCCTCCCTTTTTTTGCTCGGGCAAGGACCAATGCATGCAGCACGTCCATGTGGTTATTAGGTAAGAAATAAAAGCGCTTTGCATGCTATGAATTACGATGGCCTGCATGGGTAGCTAATAAGGCATCCTCTTAACTGCTGTGATTAAATGTTGTGTTTAGAAGAGAGAAATATTCTTCTTTTCCACCAATTTGCTTGCACCTAGGTCGTGATGAACCTTCTAATACGACTTATTCACCTAGACGGAGGGAGTATAGTTTTATACATATATATATACACATATATATATATATAATAAGGAGGCACTTGCGTACGTGAGGCTATGGACCTGGTGGGTCCCCATTGTCATCCTCTCTAAGTAAAGTCATCTCCTCGCCCGCGCGCGCTTTCCGCCTGAAACAGTCAGCGCCGCCCGCCCCGCTTCCCGGTGCAGGCGATTGCTCCGCCTTCAAATGACACAAGTGCCGTCCGTCCGTCCATCTGCCGCCCACATTAATGTTACGCGGTTGCCGAGGTGGCTACTCCGGCGCCACACGTCCGTCCCTCCGCCCGCCCACCATTGCTATATAAACTGCTGCACCGGCCATAGCCGCAGTCATCCGCATCCGTTCCCTTTCTCCTGTCACCACTACTGCCCACCATGGCTTCCTCGCGCTCCAACGCTCTTCGGGACGGGCGGACGACGGACCACAAGGAGATGGCAGCCATTGCTGCCGACCGGGTGGCCGGCAGGCAGCCGGAGGACGACGACGTCCCAATGGAGAACATGGTAGTCGACGATCCGGCGCCAACCCCCTCCTCCGTGCCATCCTCGTCGGTGCATTGCACCATAACCATCGGCGAGGCCCGTGCCCAATATATGGATAATGTGAGGCAGATGCGTCAGGAGCAGTTCCGGGAAGCGCAGGCCGACGCCGCCTACAACCACCATCTCCTCCAGGAGCACCTGCAGGCGGAGGAGCAGATCACCGCGGAGCGGGCGGAGCAGGAGGCGCTGCTCGACTCGTACCGCTCCGCCCGCCAGGGCCGCCTCGAGTGCTGGCGGTACAGCATGCGGATGGCGGAGGCTGCGGCCGCCTACAAAGAGGCTAGCAAAGAGGGCAATGAAGCGGGCGAGGCGCTGTTTGGCGAGACCGATGACGAGGCACAGGACAATGCCGGCTCCGACGAGTCCCCGCTCCGCTGGCGTCAACGAGGCCCTGCTCCGCCGAGGCCCCGCGGCGCCAACAATGAGGCAGAGGACACCGCCGGCTCCGCCGAGGCCCCGCCCCGCCAACAACGAGGCAGAGGACACCGCCGGGTCAGCCGAGGCCCCACCCTGTCGGCAACGTGGGGGAGGATTTCCACTACTCCGCTGAGGCGCCGCCCGCTGGCAACGAGACAGAGGACATCGCCGGCTCCGCCGAGGCCCTGCCCCGCTGCCAATGAGGCCGCGCCACACAAAAAAACGAGGAAGAGTAGAACACGGTAGGTTGCCGCCGCTCAGGTCCAAGTAAGGCCACCGCTGCTACCCTCCTGTTGAAGCCAAGCTAGGCGGGTTGACCATTGACAGCCGGTTAGCTTCTTGGCGGTGACGTGGAGTCGGGGAGTTCTGCTGGAGAATAACGCTGCTTCTACTTAACTGCTGGTGTAGTTGGCTGACTGACACATGGGCCCAACAGGCCACATGTCAGTTACGCAACTGCACCTACAGTTAAGTCACTAAAGCTTCTGTTCGGCTCACCGGGACACAGATGGGTAGCTTCGGTAAATTAATTATACCTCCTTTGTCACCAAGCTTCCTCCTTCGTGGATCTCATTGGCACTCTTGATGTGGAAGAAAAGGTGAGAGCAAAGGACACACATGCTTGAGGAATTGAGGGAGGATCTAGTGCCAATATGGTAGAGAAGAACTTTCAGCCCCACAAGTTCAAGAACAAGGGCAAGTTTGATGGTAAAGCAAAGTTTGATGGGAAGAACAAGGCTGTGCAACAGACGAACTTCAAGAAGAAGAATGACAAGAAGAAAGGTGTTTGTCATGTGGTGATCCTGATCATTGGGCTCCTAGTTGCCCTAATCGCTATGACAAGCTAGGCCGGTTAATTAATTATACATCCACCGCACCCCTTTATAGTTGAAATGTAATGAAATCTGGCATGTTCATATGAAATCCGACCGTGTATGAATGAATTTATTTCGATTAGTTCGAATTCCTGTATCACTAGCATTGGATGAACATGCAAAACAATACGTATTAGCATTATTCCCAGGGTGATCACCTCGTTTGTAGCAGTTTCACATGTACTCCCTCCGGTCCTTTCTAGTCTGCATGCAAGTTTTGTCTGCAGTCAAAATATCTTTACTTTGAACAATCTTATACAAAAAAGTATGCACTTACACAATGTGTGAAGTAAAAAGGAACAGAAGGAGTACAAAGAGTTTGAGCAGCTTTTTAGCGTTTCTTTACATTGCAATCAAACACACAGGCCGGGCAATCCATAGAGAACATTCAAAACAATCGATGATTATGCATCTCACTGACTCACATGTCAGAGGCAATATTTACTTCACAACTAAAGAATAAAGAAAAAATTGATCGACGCTGCTGACAGCAAAGGGCGTCCCATTCGAAAATATCAAACGCATGTCTTGCTAAAATCAATGAGCAAAATTTGACAAGGTTGTCCCATTCCAAAATATCAAATGCCTGCGATTGTGGAATGGACAAGGTTTTCCATCAGTTCGGACATTGACATGGCACCTCGTGCTAAATAAACCAGATGTTCTTTTTGTGCAGTTCCACCAAATCAACCAAATTCGCGCGTAGCTTGTATGATTTCGGCTTTATATGTTGCAACGCCTTGAACTTATCGGCACCTCCTTTCTTGTGGTGGAAATGAATGATTTGATGTATTCATGAACATTTTGCGCAGTTCCCATTGAAATCAAGCTGAGCACCTCTGTTTGCACAAATACAAAAAAGTAATTAGTATAGAGCAAACTGTACTATGAATTGAAAGTTTCAACAGGCACATACATGATCCATGTAGAGCACACTTTTAGAAAAATGGAACTCACCAGAAAGAATCCTAGAACAACAGCAAAAAAATGGAGATTTTGTCAGTCCTTCTGAGCTGAAGTTAGTTTGGTCTTGTGGGGAGTAATGTAACCATCCTTCAACCGCTCCTTCTGATGATAAGATAGACAGGGATTCTTCATCCTAGCATAATCGGAACTAGTCACTTCACATACTCCATATTCTTCTTCAGAGGAAGATGATCCTGTTGTGCAACGACAAGAGGACTACTAAATGCTAGCATCACTGTTTGCTCGAAAAAAAGGAAGGGAAATATTTAAAATAGCACAGATGAAGCACTTCTCAAGGACAATACCACTTTTTCATGACAGTATCTAAACAGTAGCACACCACCAATAGAGATGACAAAGCTCAATCATATGGATGAAATCAGTGGGCGAGTACCAACCTTTGTCAGGAGGCTTATTGTGTAGAGCATACAGATGAAGCATCTACGATGGTGGCCAAGCTTACTATATACTCCTCGATTAGTTTAATGTTCCCAACATCTTCTTGTGCAGTTCCACTAAAATATATGGTATCTTCAAAGAAGGTCCCTGTTTGCACAAGTAGAGATAATTACATATTACATTAAGAGTGGCATCAAATCAGTGGCAAAACAATTGCTCGTTCCAGCCATAGCAATAAATTAACATGCAAAACTATATCATTACTTGTGCCATCACATTCCAGTGCTTCATTACAGCACCGGGAGTTGATTTTTGTTTTTCTTCCCCTTGTTCTTCCCCTTCATCACTTGGTTCAATAACAAACAAGCTTCGCCTTTAAGATTTGGCATGTCAATTAGGGAGCACAAGTATAGTACTAAACTTAATTTTCTGATGGAAGTGGCAAAATACAGGCCAGCAGTTGTGAAATATCCTTATCTTACCTCAATGGAATATTACGGTGCACATACAGATTGGAAGTCTTGTCTCCATTTGTGCAGTTCACTAAAATCAAGCAATATTATCGTACAAGTAGCACAACATATGAATGCACACTGCAGAATCATGTGAAAGAAGGCTAGTACTGACCTCTCATGATGCAGAATTCAAACAACTCACAAGAAGAAGATCTGAACCAAATTCGCCTTAACGGATAGGAAGTAAGATCTCCTCTTGTGCATTTCCACTAAGATCAAGCAATCAAGCAGCGTTGTCGGTGTGACATTTTGGTTGAACTGCACAAAACACTCTTAAAACAAAAGTGTTTTGTGCAGGGTAACAAAAGGTCACAATGGCAACGAGGTGAAGCAGATAATCCTGTTTACACAGAGGTGCAAAGGAAACAATTAGTGGTCAATAACGGTGGATGATACAGAAGCCAACAAAAAGAAGCATCTACCTTATCTAAATGGGAAAGAAAGCAAGACAGTAGCATTTCTCAAACGGTGGCATTGATTAATATTAACATAGAGATTATATTAACAATAAAATTCGTTAAACATGTAATTTGCTTTTAACTATGGCATTGCATCAATTTTGCAGCGGCATTATTAGAGGGTGTTTGTTTACAGGGGCATTTTGGTGTAGGGACTAAAAAAACTCTGTGTCAGTCCGTGTTGGTCCCAATATTGTTATCAGACGCCTTTCCCTATGTGAGCGCAGCAAATCTAGTCCTGCTCAAACTCTACAGCCTTGTCCCTTCCTTTCCTTTTTGAACTAGTACTTTCGCCCCTTCCTTTCCTTTTTGAACCACGTCCTAGATTTATGCGATACAACTTTCCCCACTACTTTCCCCCATTCCTTTCCTCTTTGAACCACATCCTAGATTAATGCTATACAACTTTCCCCCTTCATTTCCTCTTTGAACCACGTCCGAGATTCATGCTATATACAATTTTCCCACTCCTTTCCTCTTTGAACCGCGTCCTAGATTCATGGTATACATGCAGCTAGAGCAATGCATGTGGAGTAAGTAAATTATACCTTAAGGTTCTTGGGGCGTTGTTCGGCGGGCGACGGGACGACGGCGACGAAGAAGGGGTCAGAGGCCCTCCCGCGCCGCCGCTGGGTGGAAAGTGAACAGCTGCGCCGGTAGTCCCTCGCCGATGGCGACAGCGTTAAGCCTCCTTTCCCTTCCGGGCGGACGGATCCCGCCGGCTCTTTGAGCAGCAGTGAGGGGAGAGAGAGGCCAACGAAGTCTTGTTTAGATCTGGAGAGGGTGAGAGAGTGTGAAGAGAGCAACTACAAGCGCCGAGGCTCCAGCGGGAGAGGGCGAGAGAGTGTGAAGAGAGCAACTACAAGCACCGAGGCTCCAGCGTGTATATATATACTGGAGAGAGAGTGTGAAGCGTGCAAACCCTAGAAAACATTTTGACCAGTCAAAGAATCCTCCTGGCACAAATTATGCTCAAGTGTAGTTATCGAACCTGAGACCTCAAGTTTGATGAGCGAACAGGCTAACCAGCTACACAACCCTCCCGTTATGTTCAATGAGAGGGAAATAACCTTTTATACATTCCTGAATCCTTATTATAACATGCACACAAATTTTGGGCACTTGTATTCGACTTAAGTCAGTGTGCCACCGTATCTCGTATACTTACTACTCCCTCTGTCTAGGTGTAATAAGTCACGTTAGAAGGTGCAATGGGACCAAGGTGCGTGCTTGTGCGTGTGTGTTTAACACCATGTGTGTGTTAGAGAGAGCGACATATCACCTACTCCTACAGAGAGATGTTGTGTAGTGTACGATTTTAGCCGCGAGAGTCGGTGCATCCTCTTGTTTCCGGGCGTGTCCCGTAGGGACATGCGGACAGCTGCCACAGCCGCTCCTGACCAGCCTGGCCCACCGAAAGCCCCTCCATCGCCCGCGCACGCTTCCTGCCCGAAACGGTCAGCGCCGCTCCAAAGAATCGGTGCCGCATTCATGCCCGGGAAGAGCGGACGCGACCTCTCACTAGCGCAAGAGCGATGGTTGCTTCGTCCGTCCAACTTACTGCTGGGTCTATGTGATTTGACGGCTCATTGGTCTTCATTACTGAGCTCGTAGGACTGCTGGATGTCCCACGCTTTCGGCGAAAGGAGGTATACCTACTACATTACAATTTTCTCCATTCTTACAGCGGAGGCGTGCAAGAGCAGTGAAAACACGCAGGCTCATAGATCCGCATGTGGTTCATGGTCAAATCTCTACAAAGACTTATATTTAGGAACGGAGGAAGTACTAGTATAGTACGTACTGTAATTTATCAGCGAGATAAATTTGTACAATGCTATGAAGCTTCCAGCTTCTGTTACATGTATCTTGCATCCAAGGTTGCCCGTTGCAACATTTCATCAAATACAAAGGAGACTAACATGCATGCTATTGCATCTCAATGATTGACAAATCATAGTAAATATGTACTCCCTCTGTTCCAAAATAAGTTTCTCAACTTTGTGCAAACTTTGGTACAAAGTTGTACTACTACTAAAGTTGGCACTTATTTTGGAACAGAGGCAGCTAAAGAAAAAACGATCCATGCAGTCCCTAGCCCTTGAACTGTGAACCCTGACCAGGCTTCAATTTGTTGGCAACATTTGAGCTTCCTAATAAATGAAGTTTGCAACCTTTTGACCATTGGATAATTTTGTGCAGTTTCACCAAAATCGAGATGAGCATCCCTGTGGCAAAGAAATTGAACAAGCGTGATTAGAATAAGATTACTGGGACTAGTTAATGAGACATAAACTCATCACAAATACAGTACGTAGAAGCCAGTAGAGTTATGTGTGGGGCAAAGAAGTAGAGAAATATCCACAGGGAGTGATGTGGGCAGCTGGAGCGGTGGTGCAAGCCGGCTGTAAAGGGAGTTGTACCTGAGGGACGTAGCTCAACCTTGAGGAGGGCGGCGGGAGGCGGCAACTGCCCACGTCGCGGCAGTGAGCAAGGGACGAAGGCAACCTCACCGGCTTTGTGAGAGAGAACAGCGGGGACCCCTGATCGGGACGTGCCGACAGTGGTTTTTCGCCGTCGCCGACGGCCACCACATCTACACTAAGCATCCACCCCTTCCCCAAGCGGACGTGATCCGCCGGGATGTTAGAGATGTGGCCACAGTCGTTTTGTGCGAGAGAGTGTGAAGAGACCAGACCTAGTAAGCAACCGTGTAGGCTGGCCCATCCTGACTATGTATATAGTGGAGCGGTTTCCTTTTCTCTCCATATGAACCTATCATATTGTGTACGTGCCACTGAAGAAGAAAAAACTTTATTTATAAATGACGCGTCAACAACTACTCGTTCTCCTATAACCTTGCGCTTGGCATCTCCAAGATATTAACCTTGCGATTGGCTCTTCGCCTCTTCGGGAAGTCGAGCAATAATGGTAGTGCAGTATATATCGTACTGGCTATATGAGACCGAATGAATTGCTGCACATCCACCACGTGGGCGAGGGAGAGTGCTACATACGGAGAAAAATGAGTGAATCTACACTCTAAAATACGTCTATATACATCAGTGTTTGGAGTATGTACTAGTAGTTCATATTGAAATCTACTAAAGGACATATATATTTCAAACAATATGATAGTATAATCTCTACAACCAAGGTAGTAGGGACAAGGAGTAAATGGAGGGAGTAGTAAAATTTTCTCCTCGGGTTGTGAGCCACCGCGCCCATGGGCGGGGGAGACGGCGTACTAAGCAAGCTTCTCCTCGTTCTGCGAGTTGACAGGACACATCAAAAGTACTCCAGTGTATAGAGCCTTGCCTCTAAGGTAGGCCCCACATGGTTTGCCTCTTTTTTTAACATAACACGTCAAGTCGCAATTTGTTTGTTCACCCGTGGTAGACGATCCTCCCTCCACCAAGTGGACAACCAGTACACGTGCCAAATTACCACGTGGGCTGCCTTTTTCGTACAGAAATGAGCTCCACCGTGTACCCGCGCGAGTGTGGTTGGGAAAGAGACGGGAGTACGTGCGCCGTGCATGCACCTCTTCTCTTCATACACGTCCCCCACCTACGTGGGGTGTGTGTGAGAGATACAAACCGTGTTCGTGAGTGTTTTTTGTTTTAGGTTGGGGGTGGGGTGGGGGTTGATTTCGTG
This sequence comes from Triticum aestivum, assembly GCF_018294505.1. Lineage (NCBI taxonomy): Eukaryota > Viridiplantae > Streptophyta > Magnoliopsida > Poales > Poaceae > Triticum > Triticum aestivum. The sequence goes on along the minus strand of NC_057803.1, from coordinate 163,322,759 downwards.
AATTATTTCTGGGAATATGTGTCGATGACATCTCAAACAAAATTTTGCATGCAATGTGTGTGAAATGGAGGCCTATCCATATCATACATGGAGGGTAGGGCAATCCACGAGAAGAGAGGGAGGGGTCATAGCTATCGATAGAGTCAAAGAGAGGATCAAGTGGGTGGGTGCGAGATCAATGAAGAGAGCCATCGAAATTTTTTGTGTGTACAAGTCAAAGATATAGGGCGACTAGCCTACCAGAACGTTAGAGGGCACACGTCAAGTTTGTGTGTGGCAGGGAGACATGACTAGAGCGCTCAATGTATCGGTGTGTGTGTGGGGGGGGAGGGGAGTGGTGGGAGGGGTAGGCAGCGGCCTAACTATAGAGGTAGAACGACTCATATACGTGTTGAGAAGGAGAGACCCAGCTATGTCTTGAGGGAGATAGGTCGACATCCATACATAACTGAAGGACGGGAAATATGATGGGACAGAGAGAGAGAGAGAGAGAGAGGAGGGAGGGAGGGAGGGAGAGGGAGGGAGAGGGGTAGAGTCCTGGATGGGTGATGGAGTTGCTTCTCGAAGATGGTGGGAGAGGCCTACTAGACAAACTGAGGGTGGAAATGCAATGTTATCAATAAGAGTGGGGATGTGTTTCTGTGTGTGCCTGTGCGTGATAGATCTGTCGGGACGCATCCATGGATGATGAAGGGGAACCATGTGTTTGGTAAGCAAACCTAACTAGATCGGTAGATCAATTGTTGTTTGTCGGAGGAAGGGAGAGACACAACTAATGAGGTAGATCGATTGACGTGTGGGTAAAAACGAGTTATAAGGACCTAGCTAGCTATATGTATAGAGAGAGATCGGTCGGTGTACGTCCATTTGTTAGAGGCAAATAAGGCCCAGCGAGATGGATAGACAGAGAGAATGGAGCTAGGAGGTGGTGCGAGAGGCCCAACTACTAGCTAGATAGGGGGAGGAGTGTGCGGTTGTGAGAGCGATGAAAAGAGGGGCGAGAGTTTACATGTGTGTCTGACCGTATGAGAGACACGAGGCAAGGACACATAACGGAGGAGACTGAAGGTGTGTTTGTATGTTGTAGGCAGGCAACGCTGGAGAGGTTTATCGATCGGTGTGTGTCGGAAAGGAGTTGTGGAGACACTGGGAGAACGACCTAAAGAAAAAAATGAATGTGCCAGGTGGATAGAATGCCGAGGGAGGGGGAGGGCGAGGAGGGCATGTGCATGCACGAGAGAAAGTTAGTGGTAGCTACAAATGTTAGAGGATTGTGTGGGTGTAAGAGACTAACAAAGATCATAATTTGATATGAAAGCGGATTCATATATTTGAATAGGAGATCATAGTGTTTTAAACATTGCATGCATGAATATAGCGGTGATACTCGTGCTGTGCACATGTTATACCCTAATGTGATAATGCATGGCGTTTGCAACTCACAGCTAAATGCCGAACAATCTAAACCATACTATACATCAAACAATCTCACATTTTATTTGAATTTGTGATAATGTGTGGTGTTCGCAGCTTACAACTAAATATCAAACAATCTAAACAATACTATATATCGAACATTCTCACATTTTATTTGAATTTGTGGTAATGTGTGGTGTTTGCAACTCACATCTAAATACTTGTTGGCGTAGGGGGCGGGGCACCATACATAATGTGATAAACACATTATACATGTGAGACATGGTTTAGATTATGAAGATCTAGCTAGAGCTAGAAATGTAATGTGATTTGAAATCAAAATAAAGTGGATTCAAAAAATCTAGTTGGAGTTCATATAGGAGTACACGTAGTTCATATGTAACTCGAGACTAATCATGTGGTGTGCTGTGAAGATAATACACAAACGCTGGTTTAACTTGACAATAATGATGATTGTAGATCTTATTAAAACAGAGAAACGAATTCAAATGCTTTGACTTCACAACAATCATTACTGTAGATCTTATTCAAATAGAGAAACAAATTCAAATTTAGTTCATATTGAAGCGGTAGTATATATGTTTGGAATGCACTAAAACATTCATTTGAGTAGTAGGTTGCATGCATTATACACGTAGCGAAATGTTTTAATTGAACATAACATGAATTCAAAGTTTTGAATGACATTTGTAGGGCGCATTGATTTGGGACAGTACACGTTAGGCTTATCCGGAAATTTCAACCCGCGCCTTGTTAGCCCGAAATATTTAAGATATATCTTTGTCTCGTTGTGCTCCGACAACTCCCTCCATCTCAACCCGCGCCTTTCTATTCTGAAATTACAACGCGCGTGCAAACTCCCACCTCCTGTGAAATCCAGACACGCGAAATGCCCGTGGTACCCCTGAACCGAAAGAACCACCTCAAATTAGTGGGGGTACTTTCGTAACTTACCCCACATTTCGGACAAGCGCGTCTGTAAGCCATGGTTCCCCACTGCCATCCCATCCGCCCACCCATTCGTACACCGAGGCCGCAAAAACCCGCGACGAAACCCCACACCCTGCTCTGTCCGCCACCCAGCCAAAGCCTCTTCCTCGACGACGTCGTCCACAGCAACACCTCGATGTCCCTCATCCACCATACCGGATGAGGATCCGTCGTCGATCTCATCGTCCCCCCGGTTCAGCCGCCCCGTCCTCCACCTCCAAGGAGCTGCCCCGATGTTCCCTTCGTCTTTCGCGCCGCCTCCATTCCCACACCGCCGTCTTCACCGGCACCACCAGAAGAGCATCATCATCACCGTTTCCTCGGATGAAGTTGTGGCCTAATCGGCACCACCAAAGAGGTTGTACACTAATCATCGCATTTTCTTCTTGATTCGATCTCACGGTGCTGTCGGCGCTCGGTCCCGAGTCGACATGGCGCGGCTCCATCCACGGTGGCATCGCCAGCCACTTCCTCCATGTCGTCGCTCCCTCGGCGGCGACGTCCACATCAGTAGGACCTACTGCTGCTTTAGCTCTCGCTCGCGCTGCTGCTCTGCTCTTGCTCTCGGTCCCCTGCCCGGTCTGCTCTTGCTATTGCTCTTGCTCGCGCTGCTGCTCTCGCTCTTGCTCTTGCTTGCGATGCTACTCCGATTTAGCTACACTTCAGTCGACTGAATCGACTTTTGGGTCAGTCGATTTTCAGGTGGTGGGGTGGCTCGCCGGGGTGAAGGAAGAACCAGCCGTAGTGGGGAGGGGGGCTCGCCGGAGAAATACCCCACTATCTATCTTAGGGTTCAGGATGGGGGCGGTGGTCGCTAGCGGTGGTGGGGCGTTGGCAGGGCGGTGGTGTGGGGATCGCCGGAGAAAAAGCTCGGCACGGGGTGGCCTAGAGGGATGGCCGGGGCGGCGGCGGACCGGCGGTGGGGAGTGTTTTTCGGGCGGGCGGGGCGGCGCACCGCCGGCCGCGGGCGGAGGGGGGCTGCTGTTTGGCTGGCTCAGGGGGGTGTAGGTTGAAGATGAACCGCGGGCCCTTGATTTCGTATCCAACGGCTGCAAAATCGACTGACCAGAGATGAAAAAGTCAGTTGACCGACGTGTAGCCTCACCTTGCTAGTGCGTTCAGTTTCGACAGCAAAATTCAGTTTCGACAGTTAAGTTCAGTTTCGACAGTTAAGTTCAGTTTCGACAGTTAAGTTCAGAGATGAGCAGCTGATGTATTTTACATCTAGCACTTTGTGGTTACATATTTTACGTCATGTATTGGAGATGCTATTAGAATTCCACTCAGGTTAACGTTGTTCGTTGTCTCTCTTGTCCTGCTTCAGCCTCAGCGTCGTACAACTCACCAGAGCTGCTCCAATGACGAAACCCTCCATCACAGCGGAGCAGTACCTTGGGCTCCATCTCCAGACGCCTAAGATCTTCTTCCCTCCTCCGACAGCCAAATCAGCCGGAGCATCCTCACCGGCCAACCCAATCACGCTGAGATCGACATGGCTTCGCCAAAGAGGTTCTACACTTGTTGCATCTCTTTTTTACTCTACATGTTATATATATTGTCTACTTAGCACACGAATTTCTTCCTTTAGTGTCTCCTTGAAAGAAAAAACGTAGGAATTTTAATTTTCACTTGTCCTCCTTTTCAAATTCCTATTCATGAAGCACAAGACTAAGAGATAGTAGCATAATAGCATTATAACCGTACATTTTCTTGTGGTTTGACTTAATGTCGCCATGCTTCTTTGCATCCTGTGATCTTCCAATTGTTGTGAATCAAACACCCAGATTGCCAGAAATCCTGTGTTTTTAAATTCTCTGTTTTGTACGTGCATTCCTATCCTATTCCTGTCTATTTCCTATCCCTGCATTGTTGGAATCCTCCAATTCAAACGAGCCCTTACAGAATTACTTCTCTTACAGATAGTTGTCAAAGAAAACCTTGCGTGGTTTATCCCGCTCCTGATGTGCCGTCGTCCACCCCAGCTCAGCTGCTCCAACGATAGAAGTGTCCAACACAGCGGGGATTCGGCCTCTAGACTATCTTTCGCCGCCTCAGATCTTCTTCCCCGCCGCTGGCAGCCATGAAAACTGCACTTCCATCATCAACCGAGCAGATGCCCTCGAGGACTACACGGGTCCGCAAGTGAGGTCTCACTCTTTCGTGTGTGCTTACATTATGCATTGCTTAATATTACATGCTACTTTATCGTCTTGTTCACCGATTAGACTCTGAGTCAGCTCCAAACTAATGGTCAAAGTTGAGTTTTTAAATGGTTGTGGGATACATATCGGGGTCGCTATCAATAGAATCTATCTACTATCTGGTTAATCTCCGGTGTCTACTATGAGTTTCATGTTGGGTGGGAAACAAACAGTAAAGAAGCCATTATCTGTATTTTTTAACTGAAGCCATTATCTGCCTGCTATTATTGGTTTTGGGTCTATCCACAGGTTGCTACCATCACTCTGGATTTCTGTTGCACTCCTTACATAATCTCACTATGTTTTATTCCTATGCATGACAGTTATTGTAAACAATGGAACTGAACATGTAGAGCAAAAGAGACGAGCCTTGCGTGGCAATAAAATTTCATGCAGACGCCGCTCCATGGTAGGCGCAAAGGCAGCCCCTCCCTCCACGCATTTTGGATTGTAATCGAGAGGAAGATATTTGTTCTGAGGGGGATTCAGACGGAGAAGACAACTCCTATTTACCCCCTGAGGTCTTCGCTCTAACTTGGCATGCTGATGTTGGTTATATCATGCATATGGTGTCTTGCATTGCTTACTTTATACATCAAATATGTCATCTGCTTAGTTTAGACATCCTTTGTGCGAATGCCATCTGTTTAGTTTATTCATCGTTTATGTGAATTATGCAATGCCATCTTGTTTAGCCAGGCATCATATATGTGAATTTTGCAATGCCATCCTGCTTAGCCAGTCATCTTATATGTAAATTATATCAGGCCATCCTTTTTTTGGTTACATATTACATTTGTCAAAAATGTTATTACATTCAACTGCTCTTCGTGTGCATCAGCCATTTGACGCGGTGATGGCAAATTCTGGAGTGAAAACAAGGTCTTCAGAGCATACTATGCTATCTGATGAAGCGCATATCTCGCTAGTTATGGATAGCTCCTCAGAGGAGGATTCAGAGACAGATGACCATTCCTATCCCCCCCCCACCCGAGGTGTATGCTCTAACTTGGCAGGGTTATGTTGCTCATATCGTGCGTATGGTGTCTCGCATTGCTATGTCATTTGATTAGTTTAGACATGCTTTGTGTGAATGCCACCTGTTTAGTGTCTAATTACCATATATGTGAATTACGCATTGCCATCTTATTGCAAGACATTATATATGTGAATTATACAATGCTATCTTGTTGCAAAGGCATTATATATGTGAATTATGCAATGCCATGCTGTTTAGCCAATCATCATGTATGTGAATTATATCATGCTATCATTTTTTTGTATTTACGTGTTCCATTTTTTGACAACGTTTGTATATTCAACTACTCTTCCTGTGCATCAGCCATTTGAAGCGGTGATGGAAGTATCTGGAGTGAAAACAAGGTATTCAGAGCAGACAATGCTACCTGCTAAAGCAGACATCTTGCTGGTTACAGAGAGCTCCTCAGAGGAGGATTCAGAGACTGATGACCACTCCTATTTCCCCCCTGAGGTCTATGCTCAAACTTGTCAGGGTTATATTACCCATGTCATGCATGTTGTCTTGCATTGCTTAGTTTTTACATCATATATGGATTGCCATCTGCTTACTTGCTTACTATATAAATCATATATTTGAATTATATCATGCCATCATGTTTACATAGTACATACACATCATCTATCTGAATTATGGCATGGAAACCCATTTAATAAAGACATCATATAGTTATATCATCTCATCCTGTTTAGTGTTTACAGTCATCATATTTTGAATTATGGAATTCTATCCGTGAATGTATGTGAATTATGGCATGCCAACCTATTTAATAAACACATTATATAGTTATGTCATGTCATCCTGTTTACATAGTCTCATATTTTGAACTATGTCTTTCCATCTTTTTTAGTTAGCCATCTTAATGTGAAATTGTGTCATGCTATCCTGTTTTGTTAGCCATCATATATGTGAAATTGTGTCATGCTATCTTGTTTGGTTAGACAACATAAATATGAATTATTTCATGCCCTCTTTTATTCCCCACTATCCATTGCACCTGTCTATCATACAATGTCTATACTTTCAATTACTTTTCTTGTTTATCAGCCATTTGAATTGGAGAGCGTGATGGAAGTATCTAAGGGAGTAACAACACGGTCTTCATAAAAGATAGTGCTACCAGTTGATGCAGATAGAACCACGGTTGTACTTGCCCAAGGACCAGATCCACCACACATAACCCAGACTCTCGCAGATTGTACCCCTACCCAGTTGGACACAGAACCAGCTACACCCCTTCTAACCCCAACCCTGGCAGATAGTAACCTAGTTCCAGTTGACACAGCACCGTCTCCACCACAGAGCACCCAAACACGAGCAGTTAGTAAGGGAACTGCAATGCCCAAAGCACGAGGACCACCACTCCAAATCCCAACTCAACACTTAAAAGAGAAGAAGATTTGTTCTCAGGTCAGGTTCTGTAGCTATGGTTCATACTCCTTTGCTCTTGCATGACTGTATTTACTCATACCAACTATTTTCAAATTTGAAGGATGGAATTGAAACTCCAATGGCGCAACAGGTATGTTTTAAACTTGTTTCTTTAACTGGTTTGCTGTTGTAACCTGCTCTATGTTGATTTCAGTTTCAATTGAATTAACAGTTATGTTCTCATGTCATGCACATTACAAGAGTTGTTATTGCTCTATTGTTACCCACACTTATATTCTGTCTATTCTGCCTTGTCTTGAACAAATATTATTTGAACTGTGTCTCTATCTTGATTTGGCAACAAAAACTAGAATGATATAGACCATAAAGTGACCATGGTACATAGATATATGTTTGTTTCATGCTATTATCCTATCCACTTTACTACTGAACTCATTTACCAAAATGAGTTTCATATACAACATGGTAAACATGTGATGTGTCTGCTTGTTTCTCTTTTAGAATGCGGACAAAATATTGGAGAACAGTACCGCGTTATCCAATGGTAAAGGAAGTAATGCAGATAAGGTTCAAGATAGTGAGACATCCCTGTTGGTCTCCAAGAAAGCTGATAAAAACTATCTTAACGACAGTGAGGGAACCCAAAAGTCCTGTCTTGATGTAGTGTTCGAGTTACTGGCCACTACTGCTGGCACAAGCTCTTCGAACTCGCTGCCTGAATCAGTTCGTCTTCTTTAGTCTCAACTTCAAGTTGAAAGACATCGATCAGATGTGCTGCGACAGGAAGCTGAAGGACTGAGGAAGTCCCTGCAGAATTCAGATGCATATTTTCTGGTGCAACAGCAAGCGCTGGAGGATTTAAGAGTCAAACAAGAGAAAGTTAATAAGCTTGCTAAGCATCTTGCCAGCATTATGGGTACCCAGGATATTGTTTCTTGAGATCTTCTGAAGTGGTTTCAGTTCTGGATTTGTTTTGCTGCGGCGTTTATTTGCGCTGGTCACCAACTTTGACAACCAGTGTCTATGATATGTTGCTTTGTTCCCTATATTTGCACTGGTGGCGAACTTTGATGCCCAGTGGATGTAATATGTGTAATAGCCGTGATAGCCTAGCGTTAGTTGCTTGCGTATTTATTTCCTTGTTGTCTTGTTTATTTGTTTTCTTGTAGTCATTGCAGTTCTTTTTTCGCGGTTAGCTAGTGGCTGCAATAACCTATTTTTTAAAACTAGGCCACAATAACCATGGGCTAATATTTACTGTAGTGACACTGGGCCTCCTACTGGCCGTAGAAACAGTGGGCCTTCTATGGGCCGTAGAAACAATGGGCCTTCTATGGGCCGTAAAAACAATGGGCCTTCTGCGGGCCGTATTATCAATGGGCCTTATACAGGCCGTATAATCGATTGGCCAAACATGGGCTAAACAGACCGCATTATGGCCGTAAATGGGCTAGAGATGGAATCGTCCGTTCATGGGCCGACCATAACGGGCCATCGTTAATAGGCCGTATTTGATGACGCTATGAAATCGGCCCAACGTATTAACGGACCACAAACGGGCCGACTGTATCCATGGGCTGAATTTGGCCCACAAGCAGAAAATGACAGTAACGGGCCGTAAGTAAACTAATGCTGGAAATGAGCCCAAGAATAAATGGGCTCTGAGAAGGTCGAAAGATAACATGGGGTGGAAACGGCCCAACGGAATAACGGGCCGTTAATGGGTATAAAGTGATACACTGTTCATTACGGGCCAGTTTCACCATGGGCCGTTAATGGGTGAAAGTGATACACTATTCATTACGGGCCAGTTTCACCACGGGTCGTTAGTAGGCCAAGAGTTACATAGGGCCTCATATGGGCTGAAAGACGTCATGGGCCATACATGGGCCAGAAGTGAAAACGGGATGGAATCATATTGGATGGCCCAGATGACGCTACTGGGCCTAATTCGGATAGGGCGTAACGGGCCTTGGGTTAGCGGGTTGTAAATGGGCTATATTCAAACATGCCGTTAATAGGCTTTCCATGGGCCGGCCCGCCAGCTTTTAACCAAGTCAAACAGGTCGGCCTTTTCACAGGAATGGGCCTCTGTTGGGCCGTGCCACGCGTTGACGTATCATAGGCGCCTATCTAACCCACTGACGAGCTGACACGTGTTTCGTCCGGCCAATAAGAATTTTACACGTGGAAATTTCCCATTGGCCGGGGCTGTTAACGGGTTATCAGATCCAAAACCCGACCCGATAGCTTAACGTCGTTTCGTTACGGTGGATGCCATGTGTCGGTCACCCTTGACGAAAGCACTTCTGTGACGCGCGATTTATCGTCATGGAAGTGGACACTTCCGTGATGATAATTTTGGTAATGTCATGGAACACTTCTACGACAGGACAGGTATGACTATCTTGATTCTGTCATAAATTTGTCATGGATGTACATGCATGACAAAAAAAGCGACCTACTGTGACAAACACGTATCATCACGGAAGTGTATTTTTTTGTAGTGAATGTCCTTCCTGGAACTTGAACTCGAATCATCCAACGCTCCTCTTCTGGTAGTGTGGCGGTGTAGGTCCTGGTGAAGCTTGGTATTCCAATGTTCAGGTACCTAGTGACTTCCTTCAATTGTCATCCAAAAGGCGTGTCTTCATCCGGCTGTGTAAACTTAGTCCTCGTGTCCGCCATCCTATAGAGTATAAAATGGAGAGAAGTCAGAAATGAGTAGAGAAGAGTGACCTAGGGCTCATCTTAGTGGTCGTGTCCTACATTCAGCGTGTGCTCCGATACCATCTTGTAGCGACCGGACCCGAATGGATCAAGTCTCTGTGCATAAGTGTCATCCCTGGATCGGCAATGCTGACACACACAATACTTGATGGATTTATAATAGAGTAGCAATCACACACTTATTACATTGAATGTCTCAAAAGAGAACTTATTACAATAAATATAGCTTAAGGCCATCTAAGTAAGATAACATCGGAAGGCTTGGAAGATGAAGTGAGTCCATCAACTCCAACGGCATAGCTGAGTGCACGACAAATGACCTAGCACACCTTACTCTTCATCTGAAAAGTCTGCAACATGATATGTTGCAGCCCGAAACGGGTCAGCACATCGAATAGGCTGGCAAGATAACACAGTAGAGCAATGAACAAGTAAATGCTATCACTACATGCATATATGGCTGGTGGAGGCTCTATGGTTATAATGTTTTTGCGAAAAGCCAATTTTCCCTACAACAAAGGAATATATTTTATGTAACTACAAAGTTTGTAGTAAAAAATATTGAGAATGGTAAATCCCCATCTCAATCACAATTAAAAGTAATTAACATCCCAGCAAATTAATTTAGAGTGATGAGATCCACATGATAATCCAAGAACCAGATACTCAAGATGTCCATAACCGGGGACACGGCTAACCATGATTAGTTTGTACACTCTGTAGAGGTTTCTGAAATTTTCCCCACAAAACTCGATCTCCTCCCTTGTATTTCTCGTACTGCATGGTGTTTGAGAAACGGATGACTATGACACAGTCTTTCCAAAGAGGCCCCCTTAACCGATAGATAGGCCGGTACACCTACAATCCCCTACATCTGCTAGCCCATCATGGAAAGGTTTCCCACAACTTACTCAACTATGCTAGAGCCCATCATAGCTTGTGGATGCACACGGAAGTTTCCAGCATGAATAATCTTATGATCCCTTTGAGCCCGGGTGGCGAACCAAAAAGGACAGCACTGGTATATCCCCAGGTGCCCGCAACCAATCCACCCAGATGTGTGTTTAAGTAGCCACCTTAAGTAAACCGTTAATTACTAATCTCACATCTGTCATGGATACTCTCAAACCCAATCCACGTCTACAAGCATAGCATGGCAATAAGTAGCATAACGCAGAAGTAACTCCCAGGGTTTGATAATAAAAAGGGTAATAGGTTCTACCTCATCATCTACTTCCCAAACCCACAAGTTAAGAGACCCTACTCATGCAATGTTTGAGGGTTTCAAACTAATGCATAAAAACTGGGTAAAAGGGATATGATCAAAGTGTTACTTGCCTTGCCGATGACCCGCAAAACCTAGTGACTCGTAGTAGCACGCTGCGCACTCCGGGAATTCTATCGCAAACAAACAATAGCATACATAAGCACTCAAGCAAAGATGCACAAGTAAATATCGAATAAGAAGATCGAATCTGAAAACTCAACTGGAGAGATTCGATCTAGAAAAGGAATCAATCGAATCGGAGCTACGGAACTAAAACTATGGTCAAAAGAACTTCGAAAACAAATCTACTTTAAACCAAATTTTAAAATTGTCAGAACCTTGTTCAAGTTGATTAAACGGAAAGAGGGCTTCGAGACGAAGGTCTTGGCGTTTGTTTCACCTGATTTGGATAAACGAGTGAAAAGATAAACTAAAACGAAGATCAGGACAGAAATCATGATAAAAAATAATCGCGGAAATGCCCTAGAAAATAAAACGAGATGAACAAGCTAACGAATGAACGTTCACTGTCTGCGGTTCGTTAAAACGAACGAATGAATGAATGTCTGCTAAATAACTGAACCAAGAAAGCCGAACCGAACAAAATAAAAAAACGCATCTAGGGTTTCTAAAAAAACGATCGGTTTTACCTAAACCGGAAAAAATCCGGGCATTGGACTCCTGTGAGATCCGGCGAACGGCGGTGGCTCTGGCGGGCTTGCGCGGGCGGCGCGGTGAGGTGAGGCGCGGGGTTCATGGCGACGCGGCTCGGCAGCAGCAACGACAAGCGGCGGCGATGTGCGGCGGCGCGTGGCGGCGGGGTTTGCGGCGGCGGCGACGCGACTTGGGGGCGGCGGCGCTGCGGCAAGGGGCGGTGGCGGCGGCGACTTGGGGGTCCAGCAGGGTGCGGGCGGCGCTATTTAAGGAGGGGGGCTCGGCCTCGGGAGGAGTCCCGGGCGGCGACGGCGGCTCGCTCGTGTCCCGGCAGGACTGGCACGGCGGCGGAGGCGGTGGCGCGGTGCGGGCCGGCCTAGCTCGGTTGGGCCTTCGGCCTAGTCGTGCGTTGACTCAAAAAATAGATTCCACAGGAAAAATCCTAGAAAATAAAATAAAAGTCTAAAAATACCAAAACAAATTTTCACCGTCTAAATAGAATATTTAGAACAAAGTGAACACTTTCTTGGCCTAAAAATGCAATTTTGAAAATGCATATTTTTCTAATTCAAATAAAATACCAATAAAATCCAAATAAATTTATTTATTTGATCTTAATATTTTCCTCCAATATTTCATTTATTTTGGAGAAGTCATATCATCGCCTCTCATATATTTTAATATGAAATATTTTCGGAGAGAAAAATAATTAAAACCAAAAATGATCCCCGTTTCGATATTTGATAAAAAAATTCAAATATGATAATCGTGAAATCCCCAACTCTCTCCGTGGGTCCTTGAGTTGCTTAGGATTTTTAGGATCGCAAAACAAAATGCAATAAAATATGATATGCATGAATGATCTATGTATAACATTCCAAACTGAAAATTTGGGATGTTACAGGTGTACTAGCCATGAAGATCACAACCTTGTTCGGCGGCTCATGGGGGTCCGGAATACTGTCGCCATCGGAACAACCCCCAAGCTGGTCGTCCTGCAGTTCATACATTGAATTGGTCTCATGGGTTGACGATTCACCATCAAAGTAGACGACCGTCTCACCACCAGACACATATCCTTCCTCAAATTCCGCCCCATGGATGAAGCCAACAAAGGTATGCTTCACATCAGCTTGATTGGGCTTGGCCGGTTGTGCGCGCCGAGCCGTCTCGATGATGTCGGTGTAGGTGTCCAGCTCAGGCCCGATTCACCAATCTTGTTGATGAAGACGTGGATTCCGCCGAAGGGGACCCGATACCCGTACTCAATTGAGCCGGCCTCGGGACACCAACCTGTGTCGTCAATGTAGAGTTTGTTGCGGCGACTCTTGGTCATCCGGCCCACAGCGTATACCTTGATCCCTGGGAAGCTACCCTTCAAGAACTCAAAACCACCGTGCGCTGGCCCACAACATTATTTTCGGACCTTCACAGATGATTTGAGTCGGTATGGGTATATCTACTTCATGAAACACAAGTCTAAAACATTTGAAAAGTTCAAAGAATTTCAGAGTGAAGTGGAGAATCATCGTAACAGGAAAATAAAGTTTCTACGATTTGATCGCGGAGGCAAATATTTGAGTGACGAATTTGGCCTTCATTTATAATAATGTGGAATTGTTTCACAACTCACGCCACATGGAACACCACAGCGTAATGGTGTGTCTGAACATCGTAACCGTACTTTATTGGATAATAGTGTGATCTATGATGTTTCTTACTGATTTACCACTATCATTTTGGGGTTATGCATTAGATACAACTACATTCACATTAAATAGGGCACTATCTAAATCCGTTGAGACGACACCATATTAACTATGGTTTGGAAAGAAACCTAAGATGTCATTTCTTAAAGTTTGGGGTCGCGACACTTATGTCAAAAGGCTTCAGCCTGATAAGCTCGAACCCAAATCAGAGAAGTGCGTCTTCATTGGATACCCTAAAGAAACAATTGGGTATACCTTCTACCACAGATCTGAAGGCAAGATCTTTGTTGCTAATAATGGATCCTTTCTAGAGAAGGAATTTCTCTCGAAAGAAGTGAGTGGGAGGAAAGTAGAACTTGATAAGGTAGTTGTACCTCCTCTCGAATTAGAAAGTAGCACATCAGAGAAATCTGTTCCCGTGATCCATACACCAACTAGAGAGGAAGCAAATGAAAATGATCACGAAACTTCAGATCAAGTTGCTACTGAACCTCGTAGGTCAACAAAAGCATGATCCGCACCAAAGTGGTATGGTAATCCTGACATGGAAGTCATGATTAGACCAAGGCAAACCTGCAAACTATGAAGAAGCTATGATGAGCGCAAATTCCGACAGATGGCTTGAGGCCATGAAATCTGAGATAGGATGCATGTACGAGAACAAAGTATGGACTTTGGTGGACTTACCCGATGATCGGCAAGCCATTGAGAATAAAGGGATCTTTAATAAGAATACTGACGCTGATGGTAATGTCACCATCTACAAGGCTCGACTTGTCGGAAAAGGTTTTTCGACAAGTTCAAGGGGTTGACTACCATGAGACCTTCTCACCCGTAGCTATGCTTAAGTCAGTCTGAATCATGTTAGCAATGGACGCATTTTATGATTATGAAATTTGGCAAATGGATGACAAAACTGCATTCCTTACCAGATTTCTTAAAGAAGAATCGTCTATGACACAACGAGAAGGTTTTGTCGATCCTAAAGGTGCTAACAAATTGTGCAAGCTCCAGCGATCCATCTATGTGAAGGAAATATGCCCTAGAGGCAATAATAAAGTTGTTATTTATATTTCCTTATATCATGATTAATGTTTATTGTTCATGCTAGAATTATATTAACCAGAAACTTGATACATGTGTGAATACATAGACAGAACACTAGTAAGCCTCCACTAGACTAGCTCGTTAATCAAATATGGTTAAGTTTCCTAACCATAGACATGTGTTGTCATTTGATGAACGGGATCACATCATTAGGAGAATGATGTGATGGACAACACCCATCCGTTAGCTTAGCATGTTGATCGTTCAGTTTTATTGCTATTGCTTTCTTCATGTCAAATACATATTCCTTCGACTATGAGATTATGCAACTCTAGGATACCGGAGGAATACCTTGTGTGCTATAAAACGTCACAATGTAACTGGGTGATTATAGATATGCTCTACAGGTATCTCCGAAGGTGTTTGTTGGGTTGGCGTAGATCGAGAATAGGATTTGTCACTCCGAGTATTGGAGAGGTAGCTCTGGGCCCTCTTGGTAATGCACATCATAATAAGCCTTGCATGTAATGTGACTAATGAGCTAGTTGCGGGATGATGTATTACAAAGCAAGTAAAGAGACTTGTCTGTAATGAGATTGAACTAGGTATGAAGATACCGACGATCGAATCTCAGGCAAGTAACATACCGATGACAAAGGGAATAACGTATGTTGTCATTACGGTACGAGCAATAAAGATCTTCGTAGAATATGTAGGAACCAATATGAGCATCCAGGTTCCGCTGTAGGTTATTGACCGGAGAGGTGTCTCAGTCATGTCTACATAGTTCTCGAACCCGTAGGGTCCGCACGCTTAACGTTCGATGAAGATTTTGTATTATATGAGTTATGTGATTTGGTGACTGAATGTTTTTCGGAGTCCCAGATGAGATTGCTGACATGACGAGGAGTCTAGAAATGGTCAAGCGGTAAAGATTCATATATAGGACGATGATATTCGTACACCGGAAGTGTTCCGGGGGTACCGGGTACATATCGGGTCATCGGAAGGGGTTCCGGGCACCCCCCTGGCAACTATATGGGCCTAATGGACCAAGAGGGGAAACACAGCAGCGAACATGGGCTGCTACGCTCCCCATAGGAGCCACACCCGAGGGAGAAGGAAAGAGGGGAAGAGAGATGGAAGGGGAGGGATTCGACCTCCCCCTTGCTTCCCTCCTCCCTCCTCCTTCCTTCCCCCTCCGGTGAATATGGTAAGGGGGGGCGAATTGGTAAGCGCCCAAGTAGGATTCATCCTACTTGGGGCACCCCCTTGGCTGCCTCTAATCCCCTCCAACCTATATATATGAGGGGGGCATCGCTAGAACACACAACAACATCTGTTAGCCGTGTGTGGCGCCTCCGTCCATAGTTTACACCTCAGGTCATATTGTTGTAGTGCTTAGGCGAAGCCCTGCGCGGATCACTTCACCATTACCGTCACCGCGCCGTCATGCTGACGAAACTCTCCCTCGACACTTTGCTGGATCAAGAGTTCGAGGGATGTCATTGATACGTCTCTGTCGTATCTACTTTTCCAAACACTTTTGCCCTTGTTTTGGACTCTAACTTGCATGATTCGAATGGAACTAACCCGGACTGACGCTGTTTTCAGCAGAATTGCTATGGTGTTATTTATGTGCAGAAACAAAAGTTCTCGGAATGACCTGAAACTTCATGGAACGTCTATTTGGAAATAAAAAAAAATCCTTGCAAAAGATGAAGACCAAGGGGCCCACACCCTAGCCACGAGGGTGGGGGGCGCGCCTGCCCCCCTGGGTGCGCCCCCCTACCTCGTGCGCCCCTTGGAGCTCCTCCGACCTAACTCCAACTCTATATATTTGCTTTCGGGGAGGAAAAATCAGAGAGAAGGATTCATCGCGTTTTACGATATGGAGCCGCCGCCAAGCCCTAAAACCTCTCGGGAGGGCTAATCTGGAGTCCGTTCGGGGCTCCGGAGAGGGGAATCCGTCTCCATCGTCATCATCAACCTTCCTCCATCACCAATTTCATGATGCCCACTGCCGTGCGTGCGTAATTCCATCGTAGGCTTGCTGGACGGTGATGGGTTGGATGAGATTTATCATGTAATCCAGTTAGTTTTGGTAGGGTTTGATCCCTAGTATCCACTATGTTCTGAGATTGATGTTGCTATGACTTTGCTATGCTTAATGCTTGTCACTAGGGCCCGAGTGCCATGATTTCAGATCTGAACATATTATGTTTTCATCAATATATGAGAGTTCTTGATCCTATCTTGCAAGTCTATAGTCACCTACTATGTGTTATGATCCGGCAACCCCGAAGTGACAATAATCGGGACCACTCCCGGTGATGATCATAGTTTGAGGAGTTCATGTATTCACTATGTGTTAATGCTTTGGTCCGGTACTCTATTAAAAGGAGGCCTTAATATCCCTTAGTTTCTGCTAGGACCCCGCTGCCACGGGAGGGTAGGACAAAAGATGTCATGCAAGTTCTTTTCCATAAGCACGTATGACTATATTCAGAATACATGCCTACATTACATTGATTAATTGGAGCTAGTTCTGTGTCACCCTAGGTTATGACTGTTACATGATGAACTGCATCCGGCATAATTCTCTATCACCGATCCATTGCCTACGAGCTTTCCATATATTGTTCTTCGCTTATTTACTTTTCTGTTGCTATTGTTACAATCATTACAAAATACCAAAAACATTACTTTTGTTATCATTACCTTTTGCTACCATTACCACTACTATCATATTACTTTGCTACTAAATACTTTGCAGCATATATTAAGTTTCCAGGTCTGGTTGAATTGACAACTCAGCTGCTAATACTTGAGAATATTCTTTGGCTCCCCTTGTGTTGAATTAATAAATTTGGGTCGAATACTCTACCCCCGAAAACTGTTGCGATCCCCTATACTTGTGGGTTATCAAGACTATTTTCTGGCGCCGTTGCCGGAGAGCATAGCTCTATTTTTTGAGTCACTTGGGATTTATATCTACTTATCATTATGAAGAACTTGAGAGATCCAAAAACCAAGATTTATCCCTCAACTACGAGTGGAGGTAAGGAACTGCCATCTAGCTCTGCACTTGATTCACCTTCTGTTTTGAGTAAGCTTGTGACACCTAAACCTGCTTCTGCTATTCGTTCTGATATGTCGCATGTTATTGATGATGCCACTTCTGCTATGCATGATACTTATGATGAAACTACTTCTATGCTTGATACTACTGTGCCACTTGGTGAATTTCTTGATGAACAACTTGCTAGGGTTAGAGAGAATGAAATTATTGAAACTGATAATATTGATGAAAGTGATGATGAAGACTCTCCCCCTAATAAATATGAATCGCCTGTTATTCCTGAGGGTTATGTTTTGGAAAAAGAAGCTGCTCTAGCTATTTTAGCTTGCAAAGATAGATACGAGCTAAAGAGGTTATTAGCTAAATGGAAGCAGCAATCTCTTAATGCTAGAATGAAACCTCACCCTGCTTTTGCTACTTCTCCTATCCGTGTCACTGATAAGGAATATGAATTCTCTATTGATCCTGACATAATTACTTTTGTTGAATCTGATCCTTTTATGGCTGAATCTGAAACTGTTGTGGTACATCTTACTAAATTAAATGATATAGCCACCTTGTTCACTAATGATGAGAGAACTCGCTACTTTTATATCCTTAAAATATTTCCGTTCTCATTAAAGGGTGATGCTAAGATATGGTTTAATTCTCTTGATCCTGGTTGTGTGCGTAGTCCCCAGGATATGATTTATTACTTCTCTGCTAAATATTTCCCTGCTCATAAGAAACAAGCTGCTTTGAGGGATATATATAATTTTGTGCAAATTAAAGAAGAGAGTCTCCCACAAGCTTGGGGGAGGCTTCTCCAATTACTTAATGCTTTGCGTGATCATCCTCGTAAGAAAAATGAAATACTTGATATCTTTTATAATGGACTAACCGATGCTTCCAGAGATTACCTGGATAGTTGTGCTGGTTCTGTTTTCAGGGAAAGAACACCGGACAAAGCTGAAATTCTATTGAATAATATGTTGACAAATGAAAATAATTGGACACTTCCTGAGCCTATTCCTAAACCAACTTCAAAGAAGAGAGGTGTTCTATTTCTCAGTCATGAAGATATGCAAGAGGCAAAGAAATCCATGAAAGAAAAGGGTATTAAAGCTGAAGATGTTAGGAATTTACCTCCTATTGAAGAAATACATGGTCTTAATTTAGTGCCTGTCGAAGAAATGCATAATTTTAATCCATCTCCTATTGAAGAAATACATGGTCTTGATAACCCAACACAGGTAGTAAAGGTAAATTCTCTCTATAGATATGATAAAGCTGAAATCCCATTTACTAAGTTTGCTAGCCCATGCTTAGATGAGTTTGATAAATTTATGGCTAAGCTAGAAAACTTTAATGCTTATTTTGGTAGAGAATTAAAACGCAGTGCTGATATGCTTGAACACTTGGGTGATTATATGGCTAATGTTAATGGTGAACTTAAACTTATTAGTAAACATGCTTCTATGGTTACCACTCAAGTAGAACAAGTACTTAAAGCTCAAAATGATTTGCTCAATGAATTTAATAGTAAGAAGAATGATTATGCTGTTAGAGTGGCTACTAGAACTGGTGGAATGACTCAGGAACCTTTGTATCCTGAAGGCCATCCTAAGAGAATTGAGCAAGATTCTCAGAGAAATAATATAGATGCACCTAGTCCTTCTAAAAGGAAGAAAAAGAAAAATGATAGGACTTTGCATACTTCTAGTGAGCCTGTTATTGATACACCTGAGAATCCAAATGATATTTCTATTTCTGATGCTGAAACACAATCTAGTAATGAACCTGAAACTAGTGATAATGTTAATGATAATGTTCATGTTGATACTCAACCTAGTAATGCTAATGATATAGAAATTGAACCTACTGTTGATCTTGATAACCCACAATCAAAGAATCAACGTTATGATAAGGGAGACTTTGTTGCTATGAAACATGGTAAAGAAAGAGAACTATGGGTTCAAAACCCATGCCTTTTCCTCCCAAACCATCCAAGAAAAAAGATGATGAGGATTTTGAGCGCTTTGAAATGATTAGACCTATCTTTTTGCGTATGCGATTAACTGATATGCTCAAAATGAATCCTTATGCTAAGTATATGAAAGAAATTCTTACTAATAAAAGAAAGATACCGAAAGCTCAAATTTCCACCATGCTCGCGAATTATACTTTTAAGGGTGGAATACCAAAGAAACTTGGGGATCCAGGAGTACCCACTATACCATGCTCCATTAAAAGAAACTGTGTTAAAACTGCTTTATGTGATCTTGGAGCCGGTGTTAGTGTTATGCCTCTCTCTTTATATCGTAGACTTGATTTGAATAAGTTGACACCTACTGAAATGTCTTTGCAAATGGCTGATAAATCAACTGCTATACCTGTCGGTATTTGTGAGGATGTGCCTGTTGTGGTTGCAAACGTTACTATTTTAACGGACTTTGTTATTCTTGATATTCCCTAGGACGATAGTATGTCTATTATTCTTGGAAGACCCTTTTTGAATACTGCAGGGGCTGTTATTGATTGCAACAAAGGCAATGTCACTTTTCCTGTTAATGGTAATGAGCATACGGTACACTTTCTGAGGAAAGAACCTCAAGTCCACAGTACCAATTCTATTGGAAAAAATCCATCGATTATTATTGGAGGTTTTGAATTTCCTCTACCTACTGTCAAAAAGAAATATGATATTTTTATTACTGGGGATGTGCATATCCCCGTTGAGGTAACATAGTGTTATTCGAAATTTCTCCGGTTCCATGTTATTCGGAATGAGTTCGTTAACAAGACTTAATCAACCTTGTTAGTGGATTCCTTTTGATGAGCATGAGATGGATGAAACTTGTAGCGACCAGACCTCAAACAGTCTGATCTCTGTGCTCCGGTGTCATCCCTGGATCAGTAATGCTGACACCACACAGTACTCGGAGGATTTATAGCAGAGTAGCAATCACACACTTATTACATCGAGTGTCTCAAAAGAGAACTTATTACAATAAATATGGCTTAAGGCCATCTAATAATGATAACAGCGGAAGGCTTGGAAGATAAGTGAGTCCATCAACTCCAACGGCATCACTGAGTATAGAACCACGACCTAAAAACTCCTTAATCATCGTCTGAAAAGTCTGCAACATTAACGTTGCAGCCCGAAACGGGTCAGCACATGGAATATGCTGGCAAGGTAACACATAGAGAGTAATGGAATGAAATAGCTATACTATATGCATATTTGGCTGGTGGAAAAGCTCTATGGTTATAAGGCTTTTGCGAAAAGCCAATTTTTCCCTACTACAAAGGAATAAATTTTATTTAACTATCATGGTGGTTGTTGAACATTGAGAATGGTTGACAGCATTCTCAATCCCAATTAAGTAACATCATTAAACCCAACAAAATTATTTAAAGTAACATGATGAGATTCACATGATAATCCAAGTACTAGATACTCAAGATGTCCATAACCGGGGACACGGCTAACCATGATTAGTTTATTACACTCTGTAGAGGTTTGCACACTTTTCCCCACAAGATTCGATCGCCTCCGTTTGGTTTCTCGCACTACATGGTGTTTGAGAAGACGGATGACCGAGACATAGTCTTTCAGAAGCGCTAGCACCTTACGATCGGGTAGACCGTACCACCTACATCCCCTACATCTGCTAGTCTACCACTGTAAGAGTTCGCACAACTTAGTCAACTATGCTAGAGCCCATAATAGCTTGTGGCTGCACACGGAAGTTTCTAGTATGAATAGTCTCATGATCCCTTTGAGCGTGGGTGGCAGTCCAAAAGAAAACAGGCAAGTCCTGGAATACCCAGGTGCCTCAATCCACCCAGATGTGTGTTTAAGTTGCCACCTTAGATAAACCATTAATTAACAAACTCACATCTGTCATGGATATCACTCACCCAATCCACGTCTGCTAGCATAGCATGGCATAATAAGCAAACGTAGAAGTAACTCCCAAAGGTTTGATAATAACAGGTAATAGGTACTATCTCATCTACTTCCCATCCCACAATTTAATTAGATCCTAATCATGCAATGTGTGAGGATTGATCTAATGCAATAAAACTGGGTAGTAGAAAACTATGATCAAAGTGTTACTTGCCTTGCTGATGATCCGAGAAACCTAACGATTCGAAGTAACAGGCGGCGCACTCTGGGTATTCTATCGCAGACAAACAAACAAGCATACAATAAGTACTCATCTAATGCACAGGTAAAACTCAAATAAGAGCTCTAACCAGAAGGTTCAACTTAAGAACTCCGGTTGGCAAAAAGAATCAAATCGAACGAAACAACGAAAGTCAAACGGTGAAAGAAAACAACTTCATTCTAGTAATCTGGATCTAGGGAAAACTTTACAGTAGCAAAAACTTGTTTAAGTTGGTTAAACGGATAGAGGGTTCCGAGACGAAACTCTAGGCGCTTGAATCGCCTGATTCCGATAAACGAGCGAAAAGTTAAACTAAAACGAAAATCGAATCAGGAATCGCGATCAGAAAAATCGCGGATTTAATCCGAGAAAAAGAAAAAACGGCGAACGCCGATTTTTTTCTCTTCTTTTTTTGGCACGGAAAATGAGGCGCGACGAACCTCGGAGGGCGGGATCGTCGGCGGCGGCGGCTCCGGCCGCGCGCACGGATCAAGGCGGGGCTGATGGGCTGGGGCGGCTCGGGGCGGCGCTATTTAAAGGCTGCCCCCGGGCAGTGTCCCGCACGGGTACGGCCCGAAGTCGGTTCATTTTTTTAATTATTCCGCTCAGAAGAAAAATAAAAAGAAATACTAAACGGACTCCAAAAATTCCGAAATAAATTTTCTCGGGCTTCTAAAATCAAGCCGCACAAGGTGAACATTTATTTGGGCCCTAAATGCAATTTTGAAAAACGCACATTTTTCCTAAATTCAAATAAAACACCAAAAAACTCCGAAAGAAAATTTCATTTGATTTTATTATTAAATCCTCAATATTTCTTTATTTTGGGAAAGTCATTTTATTCCCTCTCTCATATTTTTGTAATAGAAATAACTGATGATAAAATAAATAAAATCAAATGATCCTATTCTCAAAATTTGAGAAAACTCAAATATGAAAATAACGAAATCCCCAACTCTCTCCGTGGGTCATTGAGTTGCGTAGAATTTCTAGGATCAACCAAAATGCAAAATAAAATATGATATGCATGATGATCTAATGTATAACATTCCAAATTGAAAATTTGGGATGTTACAAACCTACCCCCTTAAGATGAATCTCGCCCTCGAGATTCGGGTTGGCTAGAAAATAGGTGAGGGTGGTCTTTGAGCAAATCTTCCTCTCGCTCCCAGGTGGCTTCATCCTCTGTGTGGTGGCTCCACTGAACTTTGCAAAACTTGATAACCTTGCTGCGAGTGACTCGACTGGCAAACTCGAGGATCTTAATTGCTTTCTCCTCGTAGGTCAAATCGTTATCCAACTGAATAGTTTCCAAAGGCACTGTGTCTCTCAACGGTATGTCAGCCATCTCCGCGTGACACTTCTTCAATTGGGAAACGTGGAACACATCATGTACTCCTGACAATTCTTCGGGCAATTCCAACTTGTAGGCCACTTCTCCCATACGCTCCAAAACTCGGTATGGTCCTACAAATCGTGGTGCTAACTTCCCTTTAACTCCAAAACGCTTTGTTCCCCGAAGTGGAGATACTCGAAGATAAGCCCTATCTCTGACTTTTTAAACTGTCTCCTTTCATTTAGAATCTGCATAACTTTTCTATCTGGACTGGGCTACCTTGAGTCTATCGCGAATCAACTTCACCTTCTGTTCAGACTCTTTAATCAAGTCAGGACCAAACAACTGGCGGTCTCCAACTTCGTCCCACGACAACGGTGTCCTGCACCTCCTTCCGTACAAAGCTTCGAAAGGGGCCATCTTCAAACTGGTTTGGTAACTGTTGTTGTAAGAGAACTCTGCATATGGCAAATTATCGTCCCAACTAGATCCGTAATCTAGCGCACAAGCTCTCAGCATATCCTCCAAAATCTGATTCACTTTCTCGGTCTATCCATCTGTTTGTGGATGAAAAGTTGTACTGAATTCTAGTCTGGTACCCAAAGTTTCGTGCAACTGCTTCCAGAACTTTGAGGTAAACTGGGTTCCTCTATCTGATACTATACTCCTTGGAACTTCATGCAAACATACGATCCTGGTCATGTATATCTTTTCCAACTTACCACTAGTGTAAGTGGTCTTTACTGGGATGAAATGAGCTACTTTCGTCAATCGATCAACTACAACCCAAATCGAGTCATAGCCTGAACGAGTCCTGGGCAATCCCATGATAAAATCCATGCCTAGCTTATCCCACTTCCATTCGGGTATTGACAATGGTTGTAATAATCCTGCTGGCTTCTGATGCTCTGCCTTTACTCTCTGGAATACATCACAAACTGCTACATACTCCGCAATATCCTTCTTCATTCCGGTCCACCAGAAAATATCCTTCAAATCCAGATACATCTTGATATTTCATGGGTGAATTGAATAGGGTGAGTCGTGTGCCTCTTGCAAAATCAACCTCCTAATCTCCGGGTCATTGGGCACGTAAACACGGTCTTCAAACCATAGGGTATCGTGCTCATCCTCACGAAATCCCTTAGCTTTTCCTTTGCTAAGTTTCTCCTTAATGGAGGCAATCTCTTTGTCAGCTTTCTGAGCTTCTCTGATTCTATCCATCAAAGTTGACTGAATCTCCATTGCTGCTACATAGCCTCTCGGAACTATTTCCACACATAGTTCACGAAGATTTTCTGCTAACTCCTTGGGTATTTCTCCCGTCATTAACGTATTGACATGGCTCTTACGGCTTAATGCGTCAGCTACTACATTAGCCTTTCCGAGGTGATAATGCAATTTCATATCATAATCCTTGATAAGCTCCAACCATCTCCTTTGTCTGAGATTTAACTCCTTCTGTGTGAAGATGTATTTCAAGCTCTTATGATCTGTGTACACCTCACAATGATTTCCAATGAGAAAATGTCTCCATGTCTTCAATGCATGCACTACGGCTGCTAACTCCAAATCATGCGTGGCATAATTCAACTCATGAGGTTTCAGTTGTCTTGAGGCATATGAAACAACTCTCCCTTCCTGCATAAGCACTGCTCCAAGTCCTCGACGTGAAGCGTCGCAATACACCTCATAATCCTTGGTCTGGTCTGGTAAAACCAATACTGGTGAGGTAACTAAGCATTTCTTCAACTCCTGGAAACTAGCCTCACACTCCTCCGTCCATATGAACTTGGTATCCTTCTTCAACAACTTAGTCATAGGCTTCGCAATCTTTGAGAAATTCTCAATAAATCTCCGATAGTATCCTGCGAGTCCAAGAAAACTCCGGATCTCTCCAACTGTTGTTGGGGCTTCCCACTTGGTCACGGTTTCAACTTTGGCGGGATCTACTGCTATACCTTCTCCAGATATAACATGTCCGAGGAATCCTACTTCCTTCAACCAAAACTCACATTTGCTGAACTTGGCATATAATTGATGTTCTCTGAGCTTTCCAAGTACCAAACGCAAATGCTCCTTATGTTCCTCTTCATTCTTCGAATAAACCAGGATATCATCAATGAACACTACGATGAACTTATCCAAAAACTCCATAAATACTTTGTTCATCATGTTCATAAAATAGGCAGGTGCGTTAGTCAGACCAAATGACATAACGGTATACTCGTACAGCCCATACCTAGTGGTAAAAGCTGTCTTAGGAATATCCTGTTCTCGAATCTTCAACTGGTGGTATCCTGATCGCAGATTGATCTTGGAAAATACCTTAGCTCCTTGCAATCGATCAAACAGATCGTTGATCATTGGTAGTGGGTACTTGTTCTTGATCGTTACTTCATTCAATCCTCGATAATCAACAACCATCCTTAACGATCCATCCTTCTTCTCCACTAGAAGTATTGGCGATCCCCAAGGCGAAGAACTTGGGCGAATATATCCTTTATCCAGTAACTCCTTAATCTGCTTCTTAATTTCCACCAAATCCTTTGCTGGCATCCTATATGGTCTCTTTGATATTGGCCCTGTGCCTGGCAATAGCTCAATCAAAAACTCAATATCTCTATCCGGTGGCATGCCTGGCAACTCCTCTGGAAATACATCAGGGAAATCCCTTACCACTGGTACTTCCTCCTGCACAACTCATGTTAGGCAATTTACTTGAGTCCTCTTTGGCACATGCCGGGATACATACTTGATCCTTCTCCCTTCTGGTGTGGTAAGCAAAATTGACTTACTAGCACACTCAATATTCCCTTCATACTTTGATAACCAATCCATGCCTAATATCACATCCAATCCTTGAGATTCCAATACTATTAGGTCTGAGGGAAAAACATAGTTACCAATCCTTAATGGTAACCGATCACACCATAGACTAGCCACATATTCTGCTCCGGGCGAGGTTACTAACATGGGTGACCTAAGAGCTTGGGTTGGAGGCATCTGAGGGTTTTTAGAAAAGACGAGATATAAGAATAGAGGGGGTCTAAAGAGAAAACACTACCCATATGCACATGAGGCAAAACAAACAATTCACTTCAATCAATCAAACAAGGCATACAATCGATCTAACTATCACAAAAGTGCTCAGACTATTATATTTACATGGTGGACTACTACTACTGATGAGGTGGTCTACTAGAAATATTCTACGGTTGTTGACTCCATAATATCTACTCCAGCTTCATCAACATAGTCATCATCGCCACTATCTGGTTCCGAGTCGGTGCCGTCGATGATGATGTAGTCTTCCGGGCTAATCTCCTGGGGTTCTTCGTCTTCATCTACTAGCGTAGGGTCTCCCATAAATATTCCAATCTTCTTGATCAGGTCGTCATTCTTCTCCACCAATACTTCAATTTCCTCTTCATAATCTTCACGTGTAGCCTTGAGTTCTTCCTCCAGTTCCTTGATTCTAGTCTTAGCCTTCTTCAAATCTATCATGTCGGCGCACATCTGGTTCTCCTATTGTCGAATGTGCTGATTTAACTCCTGGATAAAAGCTGCGATTGATCTATCTTTCCTGGTGTTGATCATCTCCCAGTGTTCATCTCGGCGCCCACAAATATGGTAGATAGTATCCTTGAGATCCTTGCGGTAGACTTCTCCAATGCGTCCCATGGCGATGTGAGCTGCCATGCTCTTTTCTAGACTCCAAGTTGGTGCATCAAAAGAAAACTCTATGGGCTCAGTGACTGGCATGAACGTCCTTCCTGGAACTTGAACTTGTATCATCCAGTGCTCTTCTTCAGGTAAAGTGGCATTGTAGGTTCTGGTGAAACTTGGTACTCCTATGTTCAGGTATCTAGTGACTTCCTTCAAGTGTCGTCCAAAGGGTGTATCTTCATCCGGTTGCGTGAACTTATTCCTTGCATCCGCCATCCTAAAGAGTAGAAAAGATGAGAGGTCAGAAGAGAAGAGAGTGAATAGTGATCTAGGTCTTGTGCTTAGTGGTCGTGTCCTACAGTCAGTGTGTGCTCTGATACCATCTCTGTAGCGACCAGACCTCAAACAGTCTGATCTCTGTGCTCCGGTGTCATCCCTAGATCAGTAATGCTGACACCACACAGTACTCGGAGGATTTATAGCAGATTAGCAATCACACACTTATTACATCGAGTGTCTCAAAAGAGAACTTATTACAATAAATATGGCTTAAGGCCATCTAATAACGATAACAACGGAAGGCTTGGAAGATAAGTGAGTCCATCAACTCCAACGGCATCACTGAGTAGAGAACCACGACCTAAAAACTCCTTAATCATCGTCTGAAAAGTCTGCAACATTAACATTGCAGCCCGAAACGGGTCAGCACATGGAATATGCTGGCAAGGTAACACATAGAGAGTAATGGAATGAAATAGCTATACTATATGCATATTTGGCTGGTGGAAAAGCTCTATGGTTATAAGGCTTTTGCGAAAAGCCAATTTTTCCCTACTACAAAGGAATAAATTTTATTTAACTATCATGGTGGTTGTTGAACATTGAGAATGGTTGACAACATTCTCAATCCCAATTAAGTAACATCATTAAACCCAACAAAATTATTTAAAGTAACATGATGAGATTCACATGATAATCCAAGTACTAGATACTCAAGATGTCCATAACCGGGGACACGGCTAACCATGATTAGTTTATTACACTCTGTAGAGGTTTGCGCACTTTTCCCCACAAGACTCGATCGCCTCCGTTTGGTTTCTCGCACTACATGGTGTTTGAGAAGACGGATGACCGAGACATAGTCTTTCAGAAGCGCTAGCACCTTACGATTGGGTAGACCGTACCACCTACATCCCCTACATCTGCTAGTCTACCACTGTAAGAGTTCGCACAACTTAGTCAACTATGCTAGAGCCCATAATAGCTTGTGGCTGCACACGGAAGTTTCTAGTATGAATAGTCTCATGATCCCTTTGAGCGTGGGTGGCGGTCCAAAAGAAAACAGGCAAGTCATGGAATACCCAGGTGCCTCAATCCACCCAGATGTGTGTTTAAGTTGCCACCTTAGATAAACCATTAATTAACAAACTCACATCTGTCATGGATATCACTCACCCAATCCACGTCTACTAGCATAGCATGGCATAATAAGCAAACGTAGAAGTAACTCCCAAAGGTTTGATAATAACAGGTAATAGGTACTACCTCATCTACTTCCCATCCCACAATTTAATTAGATCCTAATCATGCAATGTGTGAGGATTGATCTAATGCAATAAAACTGGATAGTAGAAAAGTATGATCAAAGTGTTACTTGCCTTGCTGATGATCCGAGAAACCTAATGATTCGAAGTAACAGGCGGCGCACTCCGGGTATTCTATCGCAGACAAACAAACAAGCATACAATAAGTACTCATCTAATGCACAGGTCAAACTCAAATCAGAGATCTAACCAGAAGGTTCAACTTAAGAGCTCCGGTTGGCAAAAAGAATCAAATCGAACGAAACAACGAAAGTCAAACGACGAAAGAAAACAACTTCGTTCTAGTAATCTAGATCTAGGGCAAATTTTATAGTAGCAAAAACTTGTTTAAGTTGGTTAAACGGATAGAGGGTTTCGAGACGAAACTCTAGGCGCTTGAATCGCCTGATTCCGATAAACGAGCGAAAAGTTAAACTAAAACGAAAATCGGATCAGGAATCGCGATCAAAAAAATCGCGGATTTAATTCGAGAAAAAGAAAAAACGACGAACACCGATTTTTTTTCCTCTTCTTTTTTTTCGGCACGGAAAACGAGGCGCGACGAACCTCGGGCAGCGGGATCGTCGGCGGCGGCGGCGGTGGCTGCTGGGCTGGGGCGGCTCGGGGCGGCGCTATTTAAAGGCTGCCCCCGGGCGGTGTCCCACTTGGGTACGGCCCGAAGTCAGTTCGTTTTTTTAATTATTCCGCTCGGAAGAAAAATAAAAATAAATACTAAACGGACTCCAAAAATTCCGAAATAAATTTTCACGGGCTTCTAAAATCAAGCCGCACAAGGTGAACTTTTATTTGGGCCCTAAATGCAATTTTGAAAAACACACTTTTTTCCTAAATTCAAATAAAACACCGAAAAACTCCGAAATAAAATCTATTTGATTTTATTATTAAATCCTCAATATTTCTTTATTTTGGGAAAGTCATTTTATTCCCTCTCTCATATTTTTGTAATAGAAATAATTGATGATAAAATAAATAAAATCCAATGATCCTATTCTCAAAATTTGAGAAAACTCAAATATGAAAATAACGAAATCCCCAACTCTCTCCGTGGGTCATTGAGTTGCGTAGAATTTCTAGGATCAACCAAAATGCAAAATAAAATATGATATGCATGATGATCTAATGTATAACATTCCAAATTGAAAATTTGGGATGTTACAAAACTAGAAGGCACAACCTTCTCTACCCTCCCTTTACTTTCTGTTATTTATTTTAAATAAAATAAAAAAATTATTTTCTGTCAGTTATCTGAATTATCCGTGCAATATAAAAATACCTCAAAAATAAAAGTTCTCCAAATGCCCTGAAATTTAAATATGATTTTTTTTCTGGAACATTTGAGAATATCTGGCACTAAGAACACAGCAGGGGGAGCAAACACCTGGCCTCGAGGGTCCAGGGCACGCCCCCTGCCTCGTGGGCCCATGGTGGCCCTCCTCGAGTTATTCTTGCACCCACACACTCCTTCTTCCTCCCACAAACACGATTATCCAGTTCAAAACCGAGTCCAAGCTCATTTTGCTTGGGGGATTGTTCCTTGGTATGTGACTCCTCCGTTGGTCCAATTAGTTTTTGTTCTAGTGCTTTATTTATTGCAAATTTGTGTTGCCTAGGTGACCCTGTTCTTAAGCTTGCATGTCAAATTTATATGGTTCCAAGTAGTTCTAATGCATGATATAGGTTCTAGGCACTTGTAGGAGTTGTTGCTATCAATTTTGTTGAGCTTGGCTCACTTTTATTTGAAGTTACTAAAAATTTCAGAATTTTTCAGAAAATAATGAAGAGATTTTTGAGGGGCTCATCGAGCCGAAGCTCGAAGGAAAAGCAAAATGAAGAAGCAAAGAAGTCCAAATATAATCTGCCTTGCACCGCGGAGGTTAGGCCGTGTGAATGGCCCTCCGATGATTTCTTGAGAGCCACAAGGATTTATGAGGACTTTTATGAATTGACTAAGAATGCAGGCCTCACCGACTTCCTCCGCGACCAAAGCGAACAGTATCTCTTACTCACCAATAATTTTCTGCAGAACTTCTACTATTATCCTAGGGAATCACCTCCTTCAGTAGAGTTTCATTTATATGATGTGGTTAAGAAGATGTCACTATATGAATTTTCTAGGGTTTGCAAAATACCTTTCGAGGGTAGCTTAGAGGAACCACATCATAAAGATGTGGATGTGTTTATTGACACTATCACTGTAGGGGAAACTAGGAAGGTTTCCGATGCAAGAATCACTAGCATACATTTCCCAGTTTTACGCTACTTTGCAATATTTGCTAGTCGTTGCTTAGTTGGTCGCGGAAACTATGGAAACCTTAGTGTTCCTGATATTTTTATTTTGTTCCATGGTTTATTCCGTGATGACTTTGTTAGTATGGGTGGTATTATTGCTAAACGGTTAAGTCTGAACCGTACAAAAGGACCCATATTTCGTGGTATCTATGCTTGACGCCTTGCTGCACACTATAACATACCTATTAGGCACTATGAAAAAGAAGAAAAATTGCTGCCTACTATTTATTTAGATTATAAGAGTATGGTAGTGCATGATTTTATTATAAAGAATACGGAGGGGAGCTGAAATACAAATTGTTCTTTGATAAACGTCATCCTAAGACTATCACCTTGCCTGCTCCTTCCTTGTTTGATTTATCTACACGCCAGTACCTCATCTCGTCGGAGGACATTCACGCTTACCGGAATCCTACATCAGCCACAGAGCCAGAGTCGGAACCACAAGTTGATCCTCCACGACAGTCTAATTACCAGTGGAATCCGGAGATGATTGCCAACCTGTGGCAATCAGAGTCTTCTTCTTCGCAGTACGACCCCAATTATTACTATGGATATCCGCCAGGCCAACCGTGGCCATAGACAAACTTAGGCCAAAAGCCTAAGCTTGGGGGAGTACGTATTTCACACCGACATTATATTCATGTTCACACACTCATTGCTAGATGTCGGTGCTCATACTTTTTCATTGTAATATCCATGCTAGTTTATTTTCTTTTTCTTGCTTTCTTCTTGTGTGCTTAATAAACTTTAAGAAAAAATATTAGTTGTAGCTTTTAGCTAGTTTTAATTTCTATGCTTGTAGTAGTAATTAAAAAGAAAACCCAAAAAGATTTCATGTTCTTCTTTTGCTTGTTGGGAGCTTTCCCGTGTAAATAGTTTTATTTCTTTTCTTTTCTTTGGGGGTCGATAGGAGAAGACCATGATTAAATTGTTGAAGTGGCTCTTATATGCATTATTGTTGATTTAACCAAGAGCCCATATTGCCTTGTCTTCTCCTGTTTATTGAATGCTCGCAGATTCCAGCTTAGTCCAATGCACGTGCACTATTATTATTATCCACATCGTTCGGTCGTGCAAGTGAAAGGCAATTATGATGATATATGATGGACTGACTGAGATGAGAAAAGTTGGTATGAACTGGACCTCTCTTGTTTTTGTAAATATGATTAGTTCATCATTCCTGATTCAGCCTATTATGAATAAACATGTTTGCAATGACAACTAGAGATCATAGTTTCTTATGCCATGCTTAATTAGCTAGGAGCTTATAATGGTTTACCTTGCGTGCCAACATGCTATTAAAATGGTTGTGATGTGGTATGATAGGGTGGTATCCTCTTTTGAACGATTCGAGTGGCTTTACTTGGCACATGTTCACACATGTAGTTGAAACAAAATCAACATAGCCTCTACGATATTTATGTTCATGGTGCATTATATCCTACTCATGCTTGCATTCGGTGTTGATTAATTTTAATGCATGTTCATGACTGTTGTCGCTCTCTAGCTGGCCGCTTCCCAGTCTTTTTCTAGCCTTCACCTGTACTAAGCGAGAATACTGCTTGTGCATCCAACTCCTTAAACCCCAAAGTTATTCCATATGAGTCCACCATACCTACGTATATACAATATCTACCTGCCATTCCAAGTAAATTTTGAAAGTGCAACTATCCCTAGGTGGTTTTGGTAATTCATAACAACATATAACTCATTGAGCTAATGCTATTCCAAGATGATTATTTCAGGAAAGCTCAATGATTGGCATGGCATGGATGTGAAAGTGGAACCCTCAAAATGCTATGGACAAAGGATTGGCTCAAGCTCAAAAGCTCAAGACTCTTCATTTTATATTTTAGTGATCCAAGATCACATTGAGTCCATAGGAAAAGCCAATACTATCAAGGAGGGATGAGGTGTTGCTTAATGAGCCTCTTGCTTCATGTGCTTAGTGATATGCTCCAAAACCCTCAACTACTTTCCCATATCCACATATGACCTAAACCCTAAGCCAAACTCGGTCCTACCGATTCTTCCTATCCGGCGCCACCGAGTTTCACTTGTCATTAGCCACTGCCAAACCCTAGCAATTCGGTTCTACCGATAAGGATCTCGGTCTCACCGAGATGGGATTGCAAACTCTCTGTTTCCCTTTCGTAACTTTTCGGTCTCACCGAAAGAGCGAATCGGTCCCACCGAGATTGAAATGTAAACTCAGTGTTTCCCCTTTGTAAATTTTCGGTCTCATCGAGTTCCACTCGGTCTCACCGAAAGAGCAAATCGGTCCCACCGAGTTTGCCTGACCAACTCTCTGGTTAGCTAATTACCAAATTCGGTCTCACCGAGTTTGTGTAATCGGTCTCAGCGAGATTACGTTATGCCCAAACCCTAACCATATCGGTCCTACCGAGTTGCATGTCAGTCCCACCGAAAATCTCTAACGGTCACTAGGTTTACATTTTCGGTCCGACCGAGTTTGTTGATTCAGTCCCACCGAGATTGGAAAACTATGTGTAACGGTTGGATTTTGTGTGGAGGCTATATATACCCCTCCACCTCCTCTTCATTGGAAGAGAGAGCCATCAGAACACACACACCATTCCAACTCATATGTTCTGAGAGAGAACCACCTACTCATGTGTTGAGACCAAGATATTCCATTCCTACCATATGAATCTTGATCTCTAGCCTTCCCAAGTTGCTTTCCACTCAAATATTCTTTCCACTAAATCCAAATCCTATGAGAGAGAGTTGAGTGTTGGGGAGACTATCATTTGAATCACAAGAGCAAGGAGTTCATTACCTACACACCATTTGTTACTTCTTGGAGAGTGGTGTCTCCTAGATTGGCTAGGTGTCACTTGGGAGCCTCCGACAAGATTGTGGAGTTGAACCAAGGAGTTTGTAAGGGCAAGGAGATCGCCTACTTCGTGAAGATCTACCGCTAGTTAGGCAAGTCCTGTGTGGGCGATGGCCATGGTGGGATAGACAAGGTTGCTTCTTCATGGACCCTTTGTGGGTGGTTGATTCTTCGTGGACCCTTCGTGGGTGGAGCCCTGTGTGGACTCGCACAACCGTTACCCTTGGGTGGAGCCCTGTGTGGACTCGCGCAACCGTTACCCTTCGTGGGTTGAAGTCTCCATCAACGTGGATGTAGGATAGCACCACCTATCCGAACCACGGGAAAAACATCCGTGTCTCCAATTGCGTTTGAATTCTCCAAACCCTTCCCTTTACATTCTTGCAAGTTGCATGCTTTACTTTCCGCTGCCTATATACTCTTTGCATGCTTGCTTGAATCATGTGATGATTGCTTGACTTGTCCTAAATTAGCTAAAATCTGCCAAGAACTAAAATTGGGAAAAGGTTAAGTTTTTATTTGGTCAAGTAGTCTAATCACCCCCCTCTAGACATACTTTCGATCCTACAAGTGGTATCAGAGCTTTGGTCTCCATTTGCTTTGAGCTCCATAGCTTTTGGTGGTCATAGCCTTGGTTTCACAACCTAGGAGAGTATGGCGTCTAGCGAGGGAAATTATCACCGTAGAGGTCCTTACTTTGATGGTACTAATTTTGCTAGTTGGAAGCATAAAATGAAAATGCATATTCTTGGACATAACCCCGCCGTTTGGGCTATTGTGTGTGTTGGTTTGCAAGGTGACTTCTTTGATGGGAGAGAACCAAACCATGAAGCTACCGTGGATAAGTTGAAGATGTTGCAATACAATGCTCAAGCTTGTGATATTCTCTTCAATGGATTGTGCCCCAAAGAATTCAACAAAATCAGCCGTCTTGAGAATGCAAAGGAAATTTGGGACACTTTGATTGATATGCACGAAGGTACCGACTCCGTCAAGGAATCCAAGTTGGATGTGCTTCAAAGCCAACTTGACAAGTTCAAGATGAAGGATGGTGAAGGTGTCGCTGAAATGTACTCTAGGCTTGCTCTCATCACAAATGAGATTGCCAGCTTAGGAAGTGAAGAGATGACCGATAGATTCATCATCAAGAAGATTCTAAGAGCCTTGGATGGAAAATATGACACCGTGTGCACATTGATCCAAATGATGCCCAATTACAAAGATCTCAAGCCAACGGAGGTGATTGGAAGAATTGTTGCTCATGAGATGTCACTTAAGGATAAAGAGTAACTTCACAACAAATCAAGTGGTGCCTATAAAGCCTCATGTGAAGCCCCTACATCATCAAGTGAGAAACAAGACTTCAATGAAGAATTGAGCTTAATGGTGAAGAACTTCAACAAGTTCTACAAGAGTAGAAGCAAAGATAGAAGCTTCAAGTCAAGGTCCTACAATGACAAAAGATCTTCTAGTCGAGAGCGGAACTGCTACAATTGTGGAAGACCCGGACACTATTCCAATGAGTGTACGGCTCCCTACAAGAGAAGAGAAGATTCTCCAAAAAGAAGAAGCAAAGGATCACCACCAAGAGAGAGAAGGAGTAGAAATGATCGTTATGAATGAAGATACTCACGGAGAAGCAAGGATTCGGAAAGGAAGGAAAAATCATCAAGGAGCTATACAAGACGAAGACATCAAGCTCATGTTGGTGAATGGGTATCCGGCTCCGACTCCGACAGCCACTCCGAAAGAAGTTATCACTCCGACTCCGAAGATACTCAAGATGAAGGTGTTGCCGGTCTAGCACTTGTGTCAACCAACTCCTACGACATATTTGACTCACCAAATGAAGGAATTGGAAGATGCTTCATGGCCAAAGGTCCTAAGGTAACACACCCCGAGTATGTTGATTTCAATAGTGATGAAGATGACTTGTTAGGTGATGATTTGCTTATTGACAACTCTAGTGATGAATACTATGATGAAATGTCAATTAAACATGCTAATCAAGATAAAACGAATGACAATGATAAGGAGAAGATTGAGGCCCTAACTAAAGAACTAAACACTCTTAAGTTAGCTCATGAAACCATCTTCGAAGATCATCGAGAACTTTTAAGAGCTCATGAGAAATTACGCCTTGAGAAGCTCAATCTTGAGCAAGAGCATGAGTTCTTAAAAGCAATCAATGATGATCTCCGCAAGAAAAGTTCTTCTTACATTGCCAAGCGTTTACTCTTATCCACTTACATGCCTCAAGTCAAGTCTAGTAACAAGAAAGATTCTTCCTCTAGCAGTGACAATGATCATGTTAAATCCAATATTGTTGCTTCTAGTAGTTCTCTTGATTCCACTAATGATTCTCTTAGCCAAGTTACACTTGAGCAAGAAAATAGTTGATTGAAGGGAATTATAGAGAAAGGAGTGTACAAAAGCCTTGCCGGGAGTAAGCAATTCGAGGAAATTGTGCGCAAGCAAGGAATGCACCGGAAGAATCAAGGTGTTGGTTTTGAACGAAAGTTCAATGCCAATGGAGTTGAGTGGGAAGAAGATCAATACCCCAAGACAAAGTTTATTCCTCAACAAGAGAAGTATGCTACTTCTTTCAAGGGGACACAAGATCAAGATGATCTTCCACCACAAGACTACAAGCAAAAAGGCAAGGACAAGCTTCAAGAGGAAATTGATGCATTTGAAGAAACTCCAAAGACCTTAGTCAAGTGGATTCCCAAGACTACTTCAAGTTCCACTTCATCAAGTATGACTACAACTCCAAGGATTCCCATCAAGATGGTGTGGATCCAAAAGAAGAAGAACTAGAGAGTTCTCGAGGGTGACTCCGCCAACATACTTCACTTTTATCATTTTGGCAAGAACAAGTGCAATCAACTTTCACATCTTGCACTAGTTCAAGGAGTCACAAACCCTCTTGTTGGTAAGACAAGGGACAAGGTAACCCAAAAGTTTTCATGGACATCATCTTGTGTGTGCATCGCTCTATGTCTATGGATATCCTTGTTTGTTCCTTGTGGGACTAACCCATGTAGGTATTGAAAGTGCAATTCACTCAAATGGATAGCTCCAAGAGATCTACATCAACATTGAGCATCCACATCTTCAATATCTACATGAAGTCATCATCGACAAAACCCAAGGTTAGTTCATCCCTCTTAGGGGGAATATCACATCTAGGGGGAGCTTTACTCTAAGACTTGAGCTAAAGCAACTCTAAAGATGTGAACACAACAATGCTTTATGTAAAAGTGGTAACCCCACTTGAGCTTAAACGATGAGTATGACCTATGATCAAGTGTTCTCACTTGACTCCTAAGTCAATATACTCATATATAGATGACCTAGTCATCACAAATTGCTTGATAGATGCTAGAATTGGTTGTGCATGCCTTGTCACATATTTCATTTGCCATCTTATTGTGTGAGCATGCTGGATGCATATTTTACTCATTCGAGGACATCCACTTGTTGTTTTGATTGTTCGGCTTTATTTCTTTTTGCCAAGTGGATGGACAAGAATGCCTAAGAACCTCCTCTAGCTATCTATGCTTTTCTCGTCTCAAACTCTATTCATGCTGCATCACAAAATTTGATCAAGTCAGATTCGAACCACTCTGTGTGAGGAGCGCTCGGAGTCCCCGATTCGTCATAGACTTAAACTTCCAAAACCTCTTTATGATTCTCGGTCTGACCGATACTCCACTTTCGGTCATACCGAGATCATTAAGTTGATCTAGGTTTTCGATCTCGGTGCAACCGATTGGAACCTTTCGGTCACACCGAGTTTCAGTAACTGCTTGCAGTTATGAATCTCGGTGCCGCCGAGTTGTTCCACTCGGTCACACCGACAAGGTCGGGCTATATATAGTCAAGGGCAAATTTTTGGAAATTTCTCTGAACCCCTTCGCCCGCGCGATAGCCTGCTCTGCCCTCGTGGTCTCCGGATCGTCTTCTCGCCGCCAGCCGCCTCCAGTCGCTGGTCTCCGTCGCCGTCAACGGGAATTCTGCCCCGCCGTTGCCGCCGTAGCAAGTCCCCGCCGAACTAGGGTATGGACTTGATCTTTGTGCTATTCTCCAATCTGATTCCTAGCACATTGTGATCTTCATGATTCTTGCCACGATTGAAACACTCCTATCCAGTCAAAACGCTCATAGATTAGGTTTGATTCGAAAATTCTAGGTTTAGGTCTCCGCCGAAACCATCTCGGACCCACCGAGTTAAAAAAACTCGGTCCCACCGATTTGGCTTATGCCATTGCACAAGTAAGACTCGGTCTGACCGAGAATTACTTATCGGTGTGACCGATTTTGGAACTCTGTGAAACTCTAGCAGTCTCGGTGCCACCGAACTGTGACTCGGTCCTACCGAGTTCACTAGTTTAGGTTCCAAAACTGCTTCGGTATCACTGAGTTTGAAAATCGGTAGATCCGAGATGATTTCAGTGGGAAACTAAAACTAAGTTTTTGGATCATTCTTTTGCAAAAATCTCTGCATTTTGTGATGCTCATCCTTTCTACCTCATCTATAATCTGTTCATAGGGTCAGCAGTCAGTTTGCAGCATGTCTGATCAAAGTGATAGCCAAAACATGTTAGAGCAGCAGGTGCACATGAGTGAGGGCACTAGTCCCTCAAGTTCTTCAGATGAGGGCAGCAGAAGCACCCCCAGCAACTTGCCAAAGGCTGCCACGAGACAGAGGAAGAAGAGGACTTCAGATTCCGAAGATGAGGACTATGTGGCAGAGGAAGAGGCCACTTCCAAGAGAGTTGAGGCAGCTCAAGGCACAAAGCCAGGGCTGAAAATCAAAAGGCCAGCAGGCAGGCAGCCCATGTCAAAGGCAAGAGCCTCAACTCAGAAGCCCACTCCCCAAGAACCAGTTGCTGCAGAAGGCAAGAAGAGGAAGGAAAGGGTCAAGAAGACCGTAGCCAGAGTGCTAGGAAAAGATTCCATCATGGAAGAGGAAGAGCAAGAAGAGGTAGCTGCACCAGCACCCAAGGCAACCAAGCTGATGGGTGATGCCATAAGGTCAGGGGCTACTGCATCTAAGCCCAAAGCTGCCTCCAAGCCAAAACCAAAGAGGAATACAAGTAGCATTCCTGCAGCTGAGAAGAACAAGGCCCTAGTGCCTGAGACTGTTGCAGAAGAAGAGGAAGAGAATGTCCTGAGAAAGCTAAAGCCCAAGATCCCAGACCACAATGATGCTCATCCTGTGGCTGAGGATATGAAGCTCAGGAGAGATTCAGGGCTGAGGAAGTGGAGAGAAGCAGACCCGTATGCTTCAAGGAGAAGGACTGCCGTGGACTACAGATTTCACACCAAGGAGCAGCCGGATTTTTATGAGACAGTGCTGCTAGATAAGAAGCCCATTGTCTATGACATGCGATGGGTTGATTGGCATTATATCAAGGACAACGAAGAGCACTATCCTGGAGTGCAAGACAACTTCATAGCTTGTGGAGTAGCTGACTTTGTTGGGCAGAAGCTCACAAAGTGGAATGAGGAGCTTATAATGCAGTTCTACTCCACGGCACATTTTTATCCAGATGGGAGGATCACATGGATGTTTGAGGGTACGAGGTACCAATCCACTGTTGAGTAAAGGGCAAAGTTAATTAATGCCCCAGAGGAGCATGATGACGACATGGACATATATGCCAAGAAGAAGATGGACCACAACTCAATGTCCAACATGTACAAGGAGATCCCAAATGAAGCACTTGATACTTTCAAGTTTGGCTCAGTGCATTATCTTCTGTCAGGTCTGCCTACGATCAATTGGATACTAAGGCACACCTTACTGCCCAAGTCTGGAGATCACAAGATGATCAGAGGCCATGCTATCAACTTGCTACATGTGTTTGATGTGCCTCAGAAGTTCAAGGTGATGAGCCTCATAGTGGAAACAATCAAGAGGACTGCAGCAGATCAGAAGAGGAGTTGCAGATATGCCCCTCAAATTCAGGAGCTGATCAACTCCAAGATGGGCACGTGCATATATTTATTGGACAAGGAACATTTGCCCATCCGTCCAGACTTTGAGGACAATCAAGTTGTCATGACTGAGAACGAGCCATCGTCTGCACAAGCTTACGCAAAGAAGGAGAAGGCGAGGAAGGAGAAAGCTGCCAAGATGCCAACTCAAGAGGAGGCATCTGAATACTTCTTGAAGACCAAACAAGAGCAGCTTGGTTACTTGATTGCATCCACGCTGAGGATTGAGCAAAGTCTGGCCACCCTCACTCAAAATCAGCAGAGCCTACAGAGAATCATGGAACAGAAGTTCTATGACTTGGATGTCAAAGTAACGGAAGTTTAGTCTGCAGTGGAGCAGCTCCAAGAGGACATGCAGGAGAGGAGAGGCAGGACTACCACTCATGCCTTTGCCAGAGTGCCACGAGGCCCGAGGTCATTTGCCGTGCCAGTTGCTGACACTAGAGCCACCACCTCAGCACCAGCCACAGCCTCAGTTCCACCAGCTCCAGCATCTACTTCAGCTCCAACTCCAGCGTCTACTTCAGCATCTATCGAAGCCTTCGTCCTTGGAGTGATCCGGACTCCACCACCACCAGAAGATCAAGCCTGAGCGTCGATCTAGTGCTATGCATTTTCTAGGAACTTTTTGGTAACTTGTTGCCAAAGGGGGAGAAGATGTATAGATCATAGGCTTCGAGAGAGAGAGTGTTGCTTTTATCTCTTGCTTTATTTGGTGTTTTTTTAAACTTGTTTGCTTTTGAGTGCTTGAGATACTATGCTTGTGAGACATTGATGATCATGTGTTTGATCATAAGCTACACTTAATGCTTGCTTAATGCTATTATCTTATCTATCTTATGTGATCACTCACTATTCTTGGTGATGAGTGCATGTATTTCATTCTTATCATTTTAAGTGCTCCACCAAGATGTATGTGACATGGAAGAGTAACCCATGACTCTAACTCCTTGTGCATTTGCAGTCCAAAGAAAATTTTAAATATGCACAAATTTAGGGGGAGCTCTTACTTATCACATACTTCTCAAAGCGACGATATATTTCATGCTTATTATCATTTGTCAAAGCTTTGATCTATATGTTGTCATCAATTACCAAAAAGGGGGAGATTGAAAGTGCAACTATCCCTAGGTGGTTTTGGTAATTCATAACAACATATAGCTCATTGAGCTAATGCTATTCCAAGATGATTATTTCAGGAAAGCTCAATGATTGGCATGGCATGGATGTGAAAGTGGAACCCTCAAAATGCTAAGGACAAAGGATTGGCACAAGCTCAAAAGCTCAAGACTCTTCATTTTATATTTTAGTGATCCAAGATCACATTGAGTCCATAGGAAAAGCCAATACTATCAAGGAGGGATGAGGTGTTGCTTAATGAGCCTCTTGCTTCATGTGCTTAGTGATATGCTCCAAAACCCTCAACTACTTTCCCATATCCACATATGACCTAAACCCTAAGCCAAACTCGGTCCTACCAATTCTTCCTATCCGGCGCCACCGAGTTTCACTTGTCATTAGCCACTGCCAAACCCTAGCAATTCGGTTCTACCGATAAGGATCTCGGTCTCACCGAGATGGGATTGCAAACTCTCTGTTTCCCTTTTGTAACTTTTCGGTCTCACCGAAAGAGCGAATCGGTCCCACCGAGATTGCAATGTAAACTCAGTGTTTCCCCTTTGTAACTTTTCGGTCTCACCGAGTTCCACTCGGTCTCACCGAAAGAGCAAATCGGTCC
This sequence comes from Triticum aestivum, assembly GCF_018294505.1. Taxonomy (NCBI): domain Eukaryota; kingdom Viridiplantae; phylum Streptophyta; class Magnoliopsida; order Poales; family Poaceae; genus Triticum; species Triticum aestivum. The sequence goes on along the minus strand of NC_057803.1, from coordinate 163,281,552 downwards.
CACCGAGTTTGCCTGACCAACTCTCTGGTTAGCTAATTACCAAATTCGGTCTCACCGAGTTTGTGTAATCGGTCTCACCGAGATTACGTTATGCCCAAACCCTAACCATATCGGTCCTACCGAGTTGCATGTCAGTCCCACCGAAAATCTCTAACAGTCACTAGGTTTACATTTTCGGTCCGACCGAGTTTGTTGATTCGGTCCCACCGAGATTGGAAAACTGTGTGTAACGGTTGGATTTTGTGTGGAGGCTATATATACCCCTCCACCTCCTCTTCATTGGAAGAGAGAGCCATCAGAACACACACACCATTCCAACTCATATGTTCTGAGAGAGAACCACCTACTCATGTGTTGAGACCAAGATATTCCATTCCTACCATATGAATCTTGATCTCTAGCCTTCCCAAGTTGCTTTCCACTCAAATCTTCTTTCCAGTAAATCCAAATCCTATGAGAGAGAGTTGAGTGTTGGGGAGACTATCATTTGAAGCACAAGAGCAAGGAGTTCATTACCTACACACCATTTGTTACTTCTTGGAGAGTGGTGTCTCCTAGATTGGCTAGGTGTCACTTGGGAGCCTCCGACAAGATTGTGGAGTTGAACCAAGGAGTTTGTAAGGGCAAGGAGATCGCCTACTTCGTGAAGATCTACCACTAGTGAGGAAAGTCCTTTGTGGGCGATGGCCATGGTGGGATAGACAAGGTTGCTTCTTCGTGGACCCTTTGTGGGTGGTTGCTTCTTCGTGGACCCTTCGTGGGTGGAGCCCGGTGTGGACTCGCGCAACCGTTACCCTTGGGTGGAGCCCTGTGTGGACTCGCGCAACCGTTACCCTTCGTGGGTTGAAGTCTCCATCAACGTGGATGTAGGATAGCACCACCTATCCGAACCACGGGAAAAACATCCGTGTCTCCAATTGCGTTTGAATTCTCCAAACCCTTCCCTTTACATTCTTGCAAGTTGCATGCTTTACTTTCCGCTGCCTATATACTCTTTGCATGCTTGCTTGAATCATGTGATGATTGCTTGACTTGTCCTAAATTAGCTAAAATCTGCCAAGAACTAAAATTGGGAAAAGGTTAAGTTTTTATTAGGTCAAGTAGTCTAATCACCCCCCTCTAGACATAATTTCGATCCTTCAAATTTGCATGTGCCAAACTCTAAACCTTCAAATAAATATCCTGTTTTGTATGCTCGAATAGCTCATGTATCAACTAGGGTTGTCCGTATCTTCCATGTTAGGCGGGTTATTCTCAAGAGGAGTGGACTCCGCTCCTTACTCATGAGAAAATGGCTGGTCATCGGGATGCCCAGTCCCATGCTTTATGCAAATCAAATCAAAATAATTGCAAAAAAAACTCCCCTTGGGACTCTTGTTAGTTGGAGACACTCATTGTTTCGAGCAAGCCATGGATTGATGCTTGTTGGTGGAGGGCGAGTATAAACTTTACCATTCTGTTTGGGAACCGCCTATAATGTGTGTAGCATGGAAGATATCGCCATCTCTTGGTTTTTATGTTGACAATGAAAGTATACTACTCAAAATATTATTCACCTCTATTTCAAAACCGAGCTCTGGCACCTCTACAAATCCCTGCTTCCCTCTGCGAAGGGCCTATCTATTCACTTTTATGTTGAGTCATCATCCTCTTATTAAAAAGCACTAGCTGGAGAGCACAACTGTCGTTTGCATTCATTACTATTAGTTTACATTGAGTATGACTTGACTGGATCTCTTTTACCATGGATTACAATGTCTAGTCAGTCCTTGATCTTTAAAGGTGCTCTACATTTATGTTCTGCGGTCTCAGAAAGGGCTAGCGAGATACCATCTTGTTATATCATATTATGATTGTTTTGAGAAAGTGTTGTCATCCGAGATTTATTATTATTGCTCGCTAGTTGATTATGCCATTGATATGAGTAAACATGAGACCTATGCGTTATTGTGAATATGGTTAGTTCATAATCTTTGCTGAAAACTTGAATGCTGGCTTTACATATTTACAACAACAAGAGCAAACAGAGTTTGTAAAAGTTTTTCTTTATCACTTTCAGTTTATCAACTGAATTGCTTGAGGACAAGCAAAGGTTTAAGCTTGGGGGAGTTGATACATCTCCGTCGTATCTACTTTTACAAACACTTTTGTCCTTGTTTTGGACTCTAACTTGCATGATTTGAATGGAACTAACCCGGACTGACATTGTTTTCAGCAGAATTGCCATGGTGTTATTTACGTGCAGAAATAAAAGTTCTCGGAATGACCTAAAACTTCACAGAACATCTATTTGGAAATAATAAAAAATCCTTGCAAAAGATGAAGACTAGGGGGGCCCACACCCTAGCCACGAGGGTGGGGGGCGCGTCCCCTACCTCGTGGTCCCCCTGGAGCTCCCCCGACCTCAACTCCAACTCTATATATTTGCTTTCAGGGAGAAAACAATCAGAGAGAAGGATTCATTGCGTTTTATGATACGGAGCCGCTGCCAAGCTCTAAAACCTCTCGGGAGGGCTGATCTGGAGTTCGTTCGGGGCTCCGGAGAGGGGAATCTATCGCCATCGTCATCATCAACCTTCCTCCATCACCAATTTCATGATGTTGACCGCCGTGCGTGAGTAATTCCATCGTAGGATTGTTGGACGGTGATGGGTTGGATGAGATTTATCATGTAATCAAGTTAGTCTTGTTAGGGTTTGATCCCTAGTATCCACTATGTTCTGAGATTGATGTTGCTATGACATTGCTATGCTTAATGCTTGTCACTATGGCCCGAGTGCCATGATTTCAGATCTGAACCTATTGTGTTTTCATTAATATATGAGAGTTCTTGATCCTATCTTGCAAGTCTATAGTCACCTATGTGTTATGATCCGGCAACCCCGAAGTGACAATAATCGGGACCACTCCCGGTGATGACCGTAGTTTGAGGAGCTCATGTATTCACTATGTGTTAATGCTTTGGTCAGGTACTCTATTAAAAGGAGGCCTTAATATCCCTTAGTTTCCGCTAGGACCCCGCTGCCACGGGAGGGTAGGACAAAAGATGTCATGCAAGTTCTTTTCCATAAGCATGTATGACTATATTCGGAATACATGCCTACATTACATTGATGAATTGGAGCTAGTTCTTTGTCACCCTAGGTTATGACTGTTACATGATGAACCGCATCTGGCATAATTCTCTATCACCGATCCATGCCTACGAGCTTTCCATATATTGTTCTTCGCTTATTTACTTTTCCGTTGCTATTGTTACAATCACTACAAAATACCAAAAACATTACTTTTGTTATCATTACCTTTTGCTACCGTTACCACTACTATCATATTACTTTGCTACTAAATACTTTGCTGCAGATATAAAGTTTCCAGGTGTGGTTGAATTGACAACTCAGCTGCTAATACTTGAGAATATTCTTTGGCTCCCCTTGTGTCGAATCAATAAATTTGGGTTGAATAATCTACCCTCGAAAACTGTTGCGATCCCCTATGCTTGTGGGTTATCAGTCATCGAGCTGAACGAGTGTAGAACTCGGAGGTGCCCGTACGTTCGGTGCTTGATCGGTCGGAATGAGAAGAAGTTCGACTACATCAACCGCGTTGTCAAATGCTTCTACTTTCGGTCTACGAGGGTACGTGGACATAATCTCCCCCTCTCATTGCTATGCATCTCCTAGATAGATCTTACATGAGCATAGGATTTTTTTGAAATTGCATGCTACTTTCCCCAACAGTGGCTCGAGCCAGGTCTATGCGTAGATGATATGCACGAGTGAAACACAAAGAGTTGTGGGCGGTGATCGTCATACTACTTACCACCAATGTCTTATTTTGATTCAGCGGTATTGTTGGATGAAGCGGCCTACATCAACCTTACATGACCATGTTCAGGAGACCGGTTCCATCGACGGACATGCAACTAGTTTTGCATAAAGGTGGCTGGCGGGTGTCTGTTTCTCCAACTTTAGTGAATCGAATTTGACTGTGGCCGGTCCTTATTGAAGGTTAAAACAACAAACTTGATAAATCACCATTGTGGTTTTGATGCGTAGGTGAGAACGGTTCTTGCTAGAAGCCCGTAGCAGCCAAAAAAACTTGCAACAACAAAGTAGAGGACGTCTAACTTGTTTTTGCAGGGCATGTTGTGATGTGATATGGTCAAGACATGATGTGATATACGTTATGGTATGAGATGATCATGTTTTCTAAAAGTTATCGGCAACTGGCAGGAGCCTTATGGTTGTCGCTTTATTGTATGAAATGCAAACGCCATGTAATTGCTTTACTTTATCATTATGCGTTAACGATAGTTGTAGAAGCAATAGTTGGCGAGACGACCATGCTATGATGGAGAGCAAGGTGTCAAGCCGGTGATGATGGAGGTCATGATGGTGCTTTGGAGATGGAGATCAAAGGCACAAGATGATGATGGCCATATCATATCACATATTTTGATTACATGTGATGTTTATTTTGTATGCATCTTATTTTGCTTAGTACAGCGGTTGCATTATAAGATGATCCCTTACTAAAATTTCAAGGTATAAGTGTTCTCCCTAACTATGCACCGTTGCGACAGTTCGTCGTGCTGAGACACCACGTGATGATCGGGTGTGATAAGCTCTACATTCACATACAACGGGTGCAAGACAGTTTTGCACATGTGGAATAGTTGGGTTAAACTTGACGAGCCTAGCATGTACAGACATGGCCTCAGAACACTAGAGGCTGAAAGGTCGAACGTGAATCATATAGTAGATATGATCAACATAGAGATGTTCACCATTGAAAACTACTCCGTCTCACGTGATGATCGGACATGGTTTAGTTGATATGGATCACATGATCATTTAGATCACTCGAGGGATGTTTATCTAAGTGGGAGTTCTTAAGTAATATGATTAATTGAACTTAATTTATCATGAACTTAGTCTTGATAGCTTTTGCATATCTGTGTTGTAGATCAATGTCCCGTGCTACCATTCCCTTGTGTTTTAATGCATTCCTAGAGAAAGCTAAGTTGAAACATGATGGTAGCAACTACACGGACTGGGTCTGTAACTTGAGGATTATCCTCATTGCTGCACAGAATAATTATGTCCTTGATGTGCCGCTAGGTGAAAGGCATGCTGCAGGAGCAGATGCTAATGTTATGAACGTCTGGCAAGCTCGATTCATGACTAGTCAATAGTTCAGTGTGCCATGCTTTACGGCTTAGAATCGGGACTTCAAAGACGTTTTGAATGTCATGGACCATATGAGATGTTCCTGGAGTTGAAGTTAATATTATAATAAAATTCTCGAGTTGAGAGATATGAAGTCTCCAACAAGTTCTATAGCTGCAAGATGGAGGAGAATAGCTCTGTCAGTGAAAACATACTCAAAATGTATGGGTATCATAATCACTTGACTCAGCTGGGACTTAATCTTCCAGATGATAGTGTTATTGACAGAGTTCTCCAATCACTGCCACCAAGCTACAAAGGCTTTGTGATGAACTATAATATGCAAGGGATGGATAAGACTATTCCCGAGCTCTTCACTATGCTCAAAGTTGCGCAGGTAGAAATCAAGAAGGAGCATCAAATGTTGATGGTTAACAAGACCACTAGTTTCAAGAAAAAGGGCAAAGGAAAGAAGGGGAACTTCAAGAAGAATGGCAAGCAAGTGGCCACTCCCGAAAAGAAGCCCAAGTCTGGACCTAAGCCTGAAACTGAGTGCTTCTACTGCAAAGGGACTGGTCACTGGAAGCAGAACTGCCCCAAGTATTTGGCGGATAAGAAGGATGGCAAAGTGAACAAAGGTATATGTGATATACATGTTATTGATGTGTACCTTACTAATGCTCATAGAAGCGCTTGGGTATTTGATACTGGTTCGGTTGCTCATATTTGTAACAAACAGGGGCTACAGATTAAAACGAAGATTGGCTAAGGACGAGGTGATGATGCGCGTCGGGAATGGTTCCAACGTCGATGTGATCGCCATCGGCACGCTACCTCTACATCTACCTTCGCGATTAGTTTTAGACCTAAATAATTGTTGTTTGGTGCCAGCGTTGAGCATCAACATTATATCTGGATCTTGTTTAATGCGAGACGGTTATTCATTTAAATTAGAGAATAGTGGTTGTTCTATTTATATGAGTAATATATTTTATGGTCATGCACCCTTGAAGAGTGGTCTATTTTTGTTGAATCTCGATGGTAGTGATACACATATTCATAATATTGATGCCAAAAGATGCAAAGTTGATAATGATAGTGCAACATATTTGTGGCACTGCCGTTTAGGTCATATTGGTGTAAAGCGCATGAAGAAACTCCATGCGGATGGACTTTTCGAATCACTTGATTATGAATCATTTGAAGCTTGCGAACCATGCCTCATGGGCAAGATGACTAAGACTCCGTTCTCCGGAACAATGGAGCGAGCCACTGACTTGTTGGAAACAATACATACCGATGTATGCGGTCAGATGAGTGTTGAGGCTCGTGGCGGGTATCATTATTTTCTGACCTTCACAGATGATTTGAGCAAATATGGATATATGTACTTGATGAAACACAAGTCTGAAACATTTGAAAAGTTGTAAGATTTTCAGAGTGAAGTGGAGAATCATCGTAACAAGAAAACAAAGTTTCTAGAATGTGATCGCGGAGGCGAATATTTGACTTGCGAGTTTTGCCTTCATTTAAAACAATGTGGAATAGTTTCACAACTCATGCCACCTGGAACACCACAGCGTAACAGTGTGTCCGAACGTCGTAACCGTACTTGATTGGATATGGTGTGACCTATGATGTTGTTGCGGAACACAGTATTTCAAAAAATTTACCTACGATCATGCAAGATCTATCTAGGAGATGCATAACAATGAGAGGGGAGAGTGTGTCTACGTACCCTCATAGACCAAAAGCGGAAGCATTTAGTAACGCGGTTGGTGTAGTCGAACGTCTTCGTGATCCAACTGATCCAAGTACCAAACGCACGGCACCTCCACGATCAGCACACGTTCAGCTCGATGACGTCCCTCGAATTCTTGATCCAGTTGATGCCGGGGGAGAGTTCCGTCAGCACGACGGCGTGGTGACGGTGATGATGAAGTTACCGATGCAGGGCTTTGCCTAAGCACAACAACGATATTACCGAGGTGTGTAACTGTGGAGGGGGCACCGCAGACGGCTAAAAGATCAACTTGTGTGTCTTTCGGGTGCCCCTTCTGCACGTATATAAAGGTGGGAGGAGAGGAGGCCAGCCATAGGTGTGGCCGCCAAGGGGGGAGTCCTACTTGGACTCCCGGTCCATGTAGGATTAGCCCCCCCTTCCTATTCCTACAAGGTGAAGGGGGGAAAGAGGAGAAGGAGAGAAGGAAAGCCCCCCCC
>NC_057803.1:163264117-163273810 GCF_018294505.1 Triticum aestivum | reverse complement strand
TGGTGGGCGCATGCCTCCACTTGGCCGCCGCCTCCTCTCTTCCACTAGGGCCCATGAAGGCCCATTAACACCCCCCCCCCCGGGGGTTCCCGGTAACTCCCCGGTACTCCGGAAAATGCCCAAACCTATCCGAAACCATTCCAGTGTCCGAACATAACCTTCCAATATATTAATCTTTATGTATCGACCATTTCGAGACTCCTCGTCATGTCCATGATCTCATCCGGGGCTCCGAACAAACTTCGGTTCATCAAAACACGAAACTCATAATACAAATCGTCATCGAACGTTAAGCGTGCGGACCCTACGGGTTCGAGAGCTATGTAGACATGACTAAGACACATCTCCGGTCAATAACCAATAGCGGAAGCTGGATGCTCATATTGGCTCCTACATATTCTATGAAGATCTTTATTGGTCAAACCGCATAACAACATACGTTGTTCCCTTTGTCATCGGTATGTTACTTGCTCGAGATTCTATCATCGGTATCATCATACCTCGTTCAATCTTGTCATTGGAAAGTCTCTTTACTAGTTCCGTAATGCATCCTAACGTGGCTAATCTCATTAGACATATTGCTTGCAAGGCTCATAGTGATGTGCATTACCGAGAGGGCCCAGAGATACCTCTCCGATGACAAATCCTAATCTTCATCTATGCAAACTCAACAAACACCATCGGAGACACCTGTAGAGCATCTTTATAATCACCCAGTTACGTTGTGATGTTTGATAGCACACAAGGTGTTCCTCCGGTATTCGGGAGTTGCATAATCTCATAGTCTGAGGAACATGTATAAGTCATGAAGTAAGCAATAAGAGAAAAACTAAACGATCATTATGCTAAGCTAAAGATGGGTCTTGTCCATCACATCGTTCTCTAATGATGTGATCCCGTTCATCAAATGACAACACATGTCTGTGGTCAAGAAACTTGACCATCTTTGATTAACGAGCTAGTCAAGTAGAGGCATACTAGGGACACTCTGTTTTGTCTATGTATTCACACATGTACTATGTTTTCGGTTAATAAAATTCTAGCATGAATAATAAACATTTATCATGATATAAGGAAATATAAATAACAACTTTATTATTGCCTCTAGGGCATATTTCCTTCAGCCTCCCACTTGCACTAGAGTCAATAATCTAGTTTACATCATCATGTGATTTAATACCAATAGTTCACATCTTTACGTGATTAGCTCACATCTCCATGTGACTAACACCCAAAGGGTTTACTAGAGTCAATAGTCCAGTTCACATTGCTATGTGATTAACATCCAAAGAGTACTAAGGTGTGATCATGTTCTGCTTGTGAGAGAAGTTTAGTCAACGGGTCTACCACATTCAGAGCCGTATGTATTTTGCTAATTTTCTATGTCTTACAATGCTCTGTATGGAGCTACTCTAGCTAATTGCTCCTACTTTCAATATGTATCCAGATTGAGACTTAGAGTCATCCGGATCAGTGTCAAAGCTTGCATCGACGTAACCCTTTATGACGAACTTTTTGTCACCTCCATAACCGAGAAACATGTCCTTATTCCACTAAGGATAATTTTGACCGCTGTCCAGTGATCCACTCTTGGATCACTATTGTACCCTCTTGCCAAACTCATGGTGAGGTACACAATAAGTCTGGTACACAACATAGCATACTTTATAGAACCTATGACTGGGGCATAGGGAATGATTTTTCATTCTCTTTGTATTTTCTGTTGTGGTCGGGTTTTGAGTCTTCACTCAACTTCACACCTTGCAACACAGGCAAGAACTCCTTCTTTGACTGTTCCATTTTGAACTACTTCAAAAAACTTGTCAAGGTATGTACTCATTGAAAAAACTTATCAAGCGTCTTGATCTATATCTATAGATCTTGATGCACAATATGTAAGTAGCTTCACCAAGGTATTTCTTTGAAAAAAAACTCCCTTCAAACACTCCTTTATGCTTTCCAAAAAATTCTACATCATTTCCGATCAACAATATGTCTTTCACATGTACTTATCAGACAGGCTGTAGTGCTCCCACTCACTTTCTGTAAATATAGGCTTCGCCGCAAGTCTGTATAAAATTATATGCTTTGATCAACTCATCAAAGCGTATATTCAAACTCTGAGATGCTTGCACCAGTCCATAGATGGATCGCTGGAGCTTGCACACTTTGTTAGAACATTTAGGATTGACAAAAACCTTCTTGTTGCATCATATACAACTATTCTTTAAGAAATCCATTAAGGAATGTAGTTTTGTCATCCATTTGCCAGATTTCATAAAATGTGGCAATTGCTAACATGATTCGGACAGACTTAAGCCTCGCTACGGGTGAGAAGGTATCATCGTAGCCAACTCCTTGAACTTGTCGAAAACCTTTTGCAACAAGTCAAGCTTTGTAGACATTAACATTACCGTCAGCGTCAGTCTTCTTCTTGAAGATCCATTTATTCTCTATTGCTTGCCGATCATCGGGCAAGTCAACCAAAGTCCATACTTTGTTCTCATACATGGATGCTATCTCAGATGTCATGACCTCAAGCCATTTCGCGGAATCTGGGCTCATCATCGCTTCCTCATAGTTCATAGGTTCATCATGGTCAAGTAACATGACCTCCATAACAGGATTACCATACCACTCTTGTGTGGATCTTACTCTGGTTGACCTATGAGGTTCGGTAGTAACTTGATTAGAAGTTTCATGATCATCATCATTAGATTCCTCACTAATTGGTGTAGGAATCACTTGAACTGATTTCCGTGATGAACTACTTTACAATAAGGGAGAAGGTACAATTACCTCATCAAGTTCTACTTTCCTCCCACTCACTTATTTCGAGAGAAACCCCTTCTCTAGAAAGGATCCATTCTTAGCAACGAATATCTTGCCTTCAGATCTGTGATAGAAGGTGTACCCAACAGTCTCCTTTGGGTATCCTATGAAGACACATTTATCCGATTTGGGTTCGAGTTTATCAGGTTGAAGCTTTTCACATAAGCATTGCAGCCCCAAACTTTAAGAAACGACAACTTGGGTTTCCAACCAAACCACAGTTCATATGGTGTCGTCTGAACGGATTTCGATGGTGCCCTATTTAACGTGAATGCAGCCATCTCTAAAGCATAACCCAAAACGATAGCAGTAAATCAGTAAGAGACATCATAGCTCGCACCATATCAAATAAAGTGCGGTTACGATGTCCGGACACACCATTACGCTGTGGTGTTCTAGGTGGCGTGAGTTGCGAAACTATTCTACATTGTTTCAAATGAAGAGGAAACTCATAACTCAAATATTCATCTCCACGATCAGATCGTAGAAACTTATTTTTCTTGTTTTGATGATTTTCCACTTCACCCTGAAATTCTTTGAACTTTTCAAATGTTTTAGACTTATGTTTCATCAAGTAGGTATACCCATATCTGCTCAAATCATCTGTGAAGGTCAAAAAATAATGATACCCGCCGCGAGCATCAATACTCATCGGACCGCATACATTAGTATGTATTATTTCCAATAAGTCTATTGCTCGCTCCATTGTTCCGGAGAATGAAGTCTTACTCATCTTGCCCATGAGGCATGGTTCGCAAGCATCAAGGGATTCATAATCAAGTGATTCCAAAAGCCCATCAGCATGGAGTTTCTTCATGCACTTTACACCAATACGATCTGAACGACAGTGCCACAAATAAGTTGCACTATCATTATTAAACTTATATCTTTTGGCTTCAATACTATGAACATGTGTATCACTACTATCGAGATTCAATAAAAATAGACCACTCATTAAGGGTGCTTGACCATAAAAGATATTACTCATATAAATAGAACAACCATTATTCTCTGATTTAAATGAATACCCGCCTCGCATCAAACAAGATCCAGATATAATTTTCATGCTTAACGTTGGCACCAAATAACAATTATTCAGGTCAAAACTAATCCCTAAGGTAGATGTAGAGGTAGCGTGCCGATCGCGATCACATCGACTTTGGAACCATTTCCCACGCGCATCGTCACCTCGTCCTTAGCCAATCTTTGCTTAATCTGTAGCCCCTGTTTCGAGGTGCAGATATGAGCAACAGAACCAGTATCAAATACCCAGGCACTATTGTGAGCACTAGTAAGGTACACATCAATAACATGTATATCAAATATACCTTTCACTTTGCCATCCTTCTTATCTGCCAAATACTTGGGGCAGTTCCGCCTCCAGTGACCAGTCCCTTCAAAGTAGAAGCACTCAGTCTCGGGCTTAGGTCCAGACTAGGGCTTCTTCACTTGAGCAGCAACTTGCTTGCTGTTCTTCTTGAAGTTCCCCTTCTTCCCTCTGCCCTTCTTCTTGAAACTAGTTGTCTTGTTGACCATCAACACTTGATGCTCCTTCTTGATTTCTACCTCCGCAGCCTTTAGCACTGCGAAGAGCTCGGAAATTGTCTTATCCATCCATTGCATATTATAGTTCATCACGAAGCTTTTGTAGCTTGGTGGCCGTGATTAAAGAACTTTGTCAATGACACTATCATCAGGAAGATTAACTCCCAGTTGAGTCAAGTGGTTGTGGTACCCAGACATTCTGAGTATATGTTCACCGACAGAACTATTCTCCTCCATCTTGCAGCTGTAGAACTTATTGGAGACTTCATATCTCTCAATTCGGGCATTTGCTTGAAATGTCAACTTCAACTCCTAGAACATCTCATATGCTCCATGACGTTCAAAACGTCTTTAGTCCCGATTCTAAGCTGTAAAGCATGGCATGCTGACCTATCTAGTAGTCACCAGCTTTGTTCTGCTAGACGTTCATAACATCTGGTGTTGCTCCTGTAGCGGGCTATGCACCTAGCGGTGCTTCCATGACGTAATTCTTCTGTGCAGCAATGAGGATAATCCTCAAGTTACGGACCCAGTCCGTGTAGTTGCTACCATCATCTTTCAACTTAGCTTTCTCTACGAACGCATTAACATTCAAAGGAACTGTAGCACGAGCCATTTATCTACAACAACATAGACATGCAAAATACTATCAGGTACTAAGTTCATGATAAATTAAAGTTCAATTTAATCATATTACTTAAGAACTCCCACTTAGATAGACATCTCTCTAGTCATCTAAATGATCACGTGATCCATATCTACTAAACCATGTCCGATCATCATGTGAGATAGAGAAGTTTTCAATGGTGAACATCACTATGTTGATCATATCTACTATATGATTCACGCTCGACCTTTTCGTCTCAGTGTTCCTGGGCCATATCTGCATATGCTAGGCTCATCAAGTTTAACCTGAGTACTCTGCGTGTGCAAAACTGGCTTGCACCCGTTGTATATGAATGTAGAGCTTTTCACACCCGATCATCACGTGGTGTCTCGGCATGATGAATTGTAGCAACGGTGCATACTCAGGGAGAACACTTACACCTTGAAATTTAGTGAGAGATCATCTTATAATGCTACCGCCGTACTAAGCAAAAGAAGATGCATAAAGGATAAACATCACATGCAATCAAAATAAGTGATATGATATGCTGTGGTGTTCACCATCTCCATCTCCAAGGCACCGTCATGATCACCATCGTCACCGGCTTGACACATTGATCTCTATCGTAGCATTGTTGTCGTCTCGCCAACTATTGCCTCTACGACTATCACTACTGCTTAGCGATAAAGCAATTACATGGCGATTATATTTCATACAATAGAGCGACAACCATATGGCTCCTGACAGTTGCTGACAACTATTACAAAACATGATCATCTCATACAACAATTTATATCATAACGTCTTGACCGTATCACGTCACAACATGCCCCGCAAAAACAAGTTAGACATCCTCTACTTTGTAGTTGCAAGTCTTACGTGGCTGCTACGGGCTTCTAGCAATAACCATTCTTACCTAAGCATCAAAACCACAATGATTTTTCGTCAAGTGTGTTGTTTTAACCTTCAACAAGGACCGGGCGTAGTCAAACTCGATTCAACTAAAGATGGAGAAACAGACACCCACTAGCCACCTGTGTGCGAAGCACATCGGTAGAACCAGTCTCATGAACGCGGTCATGTAATGTCGGTCTGGGCCGCTTCATCCAACAATACCACCGAATCAAAGTAAGATATTGCTGGTAAGCAGTATGACTATTATCGCCCACAACTCTTTGTGTTCTACTCGTGCATATAACATCTACGCATAGACCTGGCTCTGACACCACTATTGGGGAATGCGGTATTTCAAAAAAAATTTACTTACGATCACGCAAGATCTATCTAGGAGATGCATAACAACGAGAGGGGAGAGTGTGTCTACGTACCCTCGTAGACCGAAAGTGGAAGAGTTTATTAACGTGGTTGATGTAGTCGAACGTCTTCATGATCCAACCGATCCAAGTATCGAACGCACGACACCTCCGCGATTAGCACACGTTCAGCTCGGTGACGTCCCTCGGACTCTTGATACAGTTGAGGTCGAGGGAGAGTTCCGTGAGCACGATGGCGTGGTGATGGTGATGATGAAGTTACCAACGCAGGGCTTCGCTGTCAGGACCCCGACTCGATGTCACATCGATCTAGCCGGTAACACTTCATATCACTTTGCGGCCCCACGCACGGTGTTCCCACGGGTGTCACCTTACCTTTGCCCGGGACCGTTTGCGCCTTTTGGCTCACGTATATGATAGTGTCACTAGCATCCATATGATAAAGAGCCCGGGCTGACATGACTAGTCGTAAACCCAAAGTGGCACAGACTTACAGGGACAGGCATCCATGACCCAGCTTCGAACGTGTCGGTCATCAGCAAGTGGGTCCGGGCTGTAGCACTGGGCTAGCAGGACTCCGGTAAACCGGGCTGTAGCGGGCTAACAGGACTCCGGTACTCAAAGCGTGACATTTCCCCGAAGGGACAGACACAGGAACGAAGAAGGACACATGCCGGCCAGCCTAAGTGTTCCAGAGCAGTAGCAAGCTACCATGGCTCAGCGGTAACACTAGGAGACATTTCCCGGTAAGAGAGGCTACTAAAGATAAACAACTAGATAGTCAGATCCCACACATACCAAGCATTTCAATCATACACACAATATGCTCGATATGTGCAATACAACGAAACATCACAACATGACTCTACGACACCAGTACTTTATTTAAGGCTCAGGGAGCCATACATAACATACACCAAGGTACGGGTCTCACGACCCAACATACAAGTCATACAGTCATACAAACCAGCAGCGGAAGTAACTTGTCTGAGTACAGACAACTAGTAAAATAAAAGAGGCTTGGAAAGCCTAGCTATACTACGTGGTCCTTCACAAGCTCAGGGTCACCACCTGGGTCTTTAGCCTACTCGTTGATGTCAACGTCTACATAGAACCCATCAGAAGGGGTTGCAGCGTCTTCTGTAAAAATGTAGATTATAGCAACATGAGTACAAAGGTACTCAGCAAGACTTACATCAGATCCTACATACATGCATAGTATCAAGAAGGGTTGGTGGAGTTATTGCAGCAAGCCAGCTTTGACTCTTGGCTAGGCTATCCTACGATACTCCAACTTGAAATGGTTTTGCGCACACGAGTCCACTACTCACCACTTCAATACACTACCGAGGATCCACCTCCGTCTTCCTACGGAAGAGCCATCCTCGGTACTCACACTTATCTTGAGGCTTTTAGTAGTTTCCATTTACTTGTCTATGAACTGTATAGGCAACCAAGTAGTCCTTTACCGCGGACGCGGCTATTCGAATAGATCATGTTAACCCTGCAGGGGTGTACTTCTTCATACATGTTTCCACCACTTAGCGTCTGCACACGACATGTGCTCGGCAGACTTCAAGCGAAAGCCGACGTGGGTGTAGACCACGACCTACCTAAACACTTAAGCCTCTAGTCCAGGTTTATCGCCTATTCAGGTTCCATCCGCAGGGAGTCCGGCCGAGGTTTCCCATACGGCCCCGAACGATGTGAACAGGGTTCCCGAGATACCTAACGGGTATTCGGTACATCGTGCCACGTACCTACCGCATCACAGCCCACCCCTACGGTCAGCGCTGTCCACGGCCTCCAGTAGGCTACAAACACCAGAAACTACTTGCAACTCCTGGACAGAGAGCTAGGGTGAATAAGAAGTCGAGCGGGGTTATATTTCAGGGCCCAATGCATGGTAGTAGTTGTATCTTAAATCACATATACAGATCTCAGTGCTTAAGGTCGGCTTCAATGAAACAACCCACCATGTACTCCTACATGGCCTCTCATCGATACCTTTACCAAATCGTGTTCACCACACCACTCTCATTACCGACATAATCATTTCACTCTAGCCCATCACCCAGATGAACCAGACCTGACACGACTCTAAGCATAGCAGGCATAGCAAGGTAGGAACAACACATACATAGGGCTCAATCAACTCCTACACATGCTAGTGGGTTTCATCTAGTTACTGTGGCAATGACAGGTCATGCAGAGGAAATGGGTTCAACTACCGTAGCACACAGCAGTTTGAATCGCGTTGTCTTAATGCAGTAAAAGAGAGCAGGAGCGAGAACATGGGATTGTATCGATAAGATCAAATGGTTGGTTGCTTGCCTGATGGTTCGATGCACTGATACGGTTCTTCGTTAGGGTAATCACGGTACTCCTCGGGGGCAGAACCTGTCGCAAGGACATCGATACACAACCATCACCAAACAATGTGCAACAATATGATGCATGCATGAAACATAGCAATATGAGTGTGTTGGGCTAATGCAACTAAAACCAGAAGGGTTTGAACAAATTTGAATCATAGATTCAAATTTCAAACTCAAACATGGCCTCTTAAAGTGCTTTTCCTTGTTCTGCTTGAAACATCAATTTAACTTGTTTGATCATGCATGAAAATAGTACAGATGGATAGATTGGATTTTTCTGATCATTTTTCATATATAATTTGTCCAATTTGGAGTTACAGAATAAAAGTTATGAATTTTTAAAGTTTAAATAATATTCTGGAATTTCCTGATTTAAATTAAATCCAGAAATTATAATTATTGCGCCAGCATGACGTCAGCATGACGTCAGTGGTCAACTGCGGCTGGCTGAAGTCAAACCTGACATGTGGGGCCCACACGTCAGTGACAGGGGGGGTTAAACAGGGTTAATTTAATCCTAATTACTAATTAGTGGCGCTGGGGCCCACTAGTCAGTGTCAGGGGGTTAACTAACAATGGTTAGCGCTAATCCTAATTAGCTACAGGGCTGGGCCCACCTGTCAGGGACTCAGGGGGTGTCCTGCCGTGGTCAAAGTGGGTCAAACCCACCGGCGACGTGACGCCGGCGAGGCCCGAGACGGCGGCGCGATGCGGGATCGCGCTACAGGGCACGGGCGAGGCCGTTCTTGGGCTCGTTGGAAAGCTCTTGCTCCCGCGCGTCGAACGGTGGTGGTGGCCGAGCCTGGGGTGGCCGGAGTCGACGGCGGCGAGCTCGGCTGTGGCCGCCGGGGTTCGGTCGTGCACGGGAACAGGGTTGGAGCTCGAAGGCGAGCGAAGCGAGGCACTAGGGATGCTCTACGGGGTCTTGCGAACTCGTTGGACTCGCCGGGGTGACCAAATGGTCACCGGAGCTGCGTCGACGGCGAGCTCGGTGACGGCGGAGGTTCGGCCGTGGTGGGGAGGAGGCTACGGTGGGGGGAAACGAGGGGGAGGAGAG
>NC_057803.1:162853084-162929851 GCF_018294505.1 Triticum aestivum | reverse complement strand
CACAGAGGCACAACTAGCGAGTGTATGTGTATGTGTGTGTGTGTTTGAAAGAGGAGTAGATAGATTACTATCAATATCGAGGTGCCGCCCTACTCCTTCGGTGTCGGGTAGTGTGTGTGTGTTGAGAGAGGAGCCAGTCGATAGATTAGTATCAAGATCGAGGTGTCACCCTACTCCTCCGGTGTTGGGATGTGTGTGTGCGGTTGTGTGGGTGTGGATGTGTGTGTCGGGGGGGGGGGCAGTGACACTTACATATCCCTACTCTTATAAAAACAGAGTTAGTAATGATGGTGTTCCTGCCATCCTGCAATATAGGCCATCCGATTTATACCCGACGGATAGGAAGGAAACTGTGGCAATTTTGCAAAAAGATACCCACACCCTCTCCGCATTTGCAAATAAGGCATTCCCTCGTTCATCCTTTTCTCCCACAAGATAAACTACTCATACAAATGCATCTTGATGTTCGGTGCAACGCATGGGCATCTTGCTAGTAGGGAGAAGGAGTTTGTGTGACACATATCTGACTATTTTAAGGGATAGGTAGATAGCATTTGTGCGAGGCATACTTAAAGCATCACGAAGATAAACAAAATTGTGTGCATGCAAGTGCCAGAAAAAAATGAAGCGAGAAACAATGCGTGTGTGTGTGCGCGCGCGCGTGTGTGTGTGTGAGAGAGAGGGAGAGAGAGAGAGAGCAAAATCTCAAAGCAAAAGGTGCTCTGCTGGAATCCCATTGTATGTATTCATATGGTTCCGGAACTCGAGTTAACCTTAGGTATATGTGTGAGAGACATTATTATACTTTGAGACATTAGTGGTTGTGGCTGGGCGGAATTAAAGAGGTGGGCGTGTTCGACAGAGAGAGTGTGTGTGTTTCTGTGTGAGAGACTTGTAGGACGGGGTAGAAAGACGAATTCTAACCTTGACGGAGGGAGAGAAATACACGAAGTGCGCGTTTGTGATTCCGACGCCCATAGGGAAATGAGATATGTATGCTTGTGAGAGAGATTGCACAATTCATTGACGTATCACTATCTAGCGATCGTGGACGTGCATCGCTTGAACATAAATCAATATCTACTTCGTATCGTGGCCAAAGGTACAATATAGATTCAACGCTATAAAGATTGGACACTCAATAATCACATTTTTTCGATTTAAATAAACCTTTTTAGTTGTGCATGCCAAAGTTACAGTGATGTTTCTTCAAACAATCAATGTAGCTATCATGTACATGCACCATTGTTACTCTTGCATTCAAAATCATTAGTCTTGGATGATTTAAGGTTCTATTATGAAGTAATATATGTAATATTCATATATGAATTCAACGGGTACGCAATTTATGAAATGGAGGCTATGCAATCATATGAGGTATCACTTTTAAGTAGCGGACTACAATATCCATTTCTTTTTGTGCGCCTCTACACTAACACGTCAATGCATTATGTTTAAATAAATAATCAATTGCACTAAATTATCTATTTACACGAGAAATACATAGGCTGAGCGTTTGATCCTTTTTTGTGAACGCGCCAGTACACCCGTACGATTGGCCGCGCCTGTGTGAACGTCCAA
Source organism: Triticum aestivum (assembly GCF_018294505.1). Taxonomy (NCBI): domain Eukaryota; kingdom Viridiplantae; phylum Streptophyta; class Magnoliopsida; order Poales; family Poaceae; genus Triticum; species Triticum aestivum. Next base: position 162,928,270 of record NC_057803.1, on the reverse strand, counting down.
GTTATCGGCGCATCATCCCGAGTTATTGTCTTTTTTCTGGGGTGGACTTCACACCAGTTATTAACTGCTGACGCGTGCCCCGTGTACACAGTCTCGCATGACCTTCCCGCTAGCACGGTCCAAAATGAGTTAAAACTGGATGCGAACGATCCCGCAGGCGGCAAAATCTCCCGCCTCCTTCTAAAATTTCCGCCACCTTAGTCTTTAGCATGTGAAATTCCCCTTTTGTCCTTGGTGCACGAAAACCAACAGTTACAATACTGCCCTCATCTACATAATAGGTCGGGGCTGCTTTGGTAACTTCTGGTTCCCCCCACTACACGGCACCCCCATTTCCTCTCCCCCTCCCGCAAAAACGACTAACTCCACAGCACCAGAGCATCTCACATCACGATGTCCGTACTTCATCGGCCTTTCTCCCCTCCCCTCTCGAAATCCTAGAATGCTCATCCACCGGCGTACCAGAGCCCATTCACTGCCAGCGGCGTCCACCTCGCCGGATCTGCTTCTGCGGCCGCATCTAACCCTCCCACCTCCCCTAGAAACAAGTAGACTGCTCATCCACCACTGTACCACAGCCCATTCAGTGTCGGCATTGTCCATGGCACTGGATCTGCTTCGCCGGTACTCTTGTCAACCGCAGCACATCTGCAGCGGCTCAGTCGTACTCCCCACCGGAGACGCTTTGTCCACCCCCCCGGAGCCACCCCACCGATGCCCCCGTCAACGGCCTCTGATCCTCTTCGCCGACATCTTCCTCAACCCTACTGGAGCCGCTTCGCCGACACCATCATAAACCCCACCAGAGTAGCTTCGCCTATACCATTTTCAACCCTACCGGGGCCGCTTTGCCAACTCACAAGTCCACGGCCTCATATCCGCTTCCTTGCACCCTCATCCAACCTACCGGAGCAGCTTCTGACGCATGCCCCATCCACGGCCGCAGATCCGCATGGTCGACACCATCCTTAACCCAACCACCGAAGCAGCTTCACCTACGCCCTCGTCCATGGCCACAGATCCGCTTCGCCCAGACCGTAGTCCACCCTATCGGAGCCGCTCCACAAACACCCTTCTCCATGGTTCTAGATCTCCTTACCGGACCCCGTCAGCCAGCGTCATCACCCTTGACGTGTCTAACCTGATTCCCACCATCTGGCAAGATGCCAAGCACCCGCCACGGCCTAGGTACTTGTCACCTTTAAACCCATCCAGCATCACCTGCCCGATGTACTTCAAATATACTAACAGGTCGCCGTTACCTGTTATGTAGTTGTCAAAAACTACAAGGACGATGTTTCTTCTGGATCTAACAGCTTGGCCAACCAAGATCCTGGACCGAGGCATTGCTATGATCTTGTAAGCATGTCTCTCTCTCTTGTATTGTTCTGTGCCTGCCAGCGTGCTTTGCTAGGATTTTTCGACCAGTAATCCCTTTATGCAGACAATGATTTCCACTATTGGCTGCTAAATTAGATATGTAGATGTCATACATGATACTACCTCCATGATACGAGTGAGCAGGCTTGGACACTGGCTGGACCGAATGTCGGGCTCCTCCTCCGTGACACGCGATACGCGATGGCGCGTGCGGTACGCGGTGGACCTGGCGACGACGCGCACCGTACGTCTACACGACGGCGAGCTTCTCCTCCACGGAGATGCTCCACGTCTCGTTCTCTTCGACAATGAGGACAGAATGATCGACGCGCGGGCTCTTCGTGAGCACGAGTTGGTGGATATTGGTTTTGTCGTCTCGTTCCCATGTTTTTTTGCGAGGGTGATGGACAAGATTCTAACAACCACCGGAGCGGATTAACGGCGGGTCGGTGGGAGATCGAACCAGGGAAACATGACAGATCCTGCGGTACACGACACAGAGCGTCGCACCACCGTACCCGACCCACCATGCATGGGGCCCAGGGAGGGGGAGGCGCCACCAATGGCGGGTGCCGACCACGTGGACGGCGATCCCGGATGCCTACCACCATGCGACGCGCTGAGGGGGAGTACAAAAGCCAGATCTCATCTCCCCCTTGACCTAGACGCTGCCCTCTCGCACTTGTGGGCGGTGCAGCAGAACCCTAGATCTGATCCCCCTTCTTCCTTCTCCTGGTGGCGGGGAAAAATCGGCGGCGATTGCAGATCGTTCACCGAGATTGTCGCATCTCCTCCGCGCCCGCCAGATCCCACGGCTGACAAGGCGGGGCAAGGATTTCGTGGCGATCACATGGAGGGATTCGGTGCTGGACACGCAGGCCGCGGTGCGGGTCGATTTGACCGCGGCGGCGGGCGCTTCGATCGCGGTGGTCATTTCGACCGCGGCGGTGGCCATTTCTCATGGTGGAGGGACTCCAACGACAACAACTACACCGACAAAACGGACATCTCCGACACGTCCTAGGCTTCGCGTTGGGAGGCTGCGGCGGCAACGACGGAGCGATAGAGCTCTAGTTTCGGGGGCGTGTGGGTGGAGAAAAACAAGGGCTCGGCGGCTTCGGGTGGAGGGAGCTCGCATCAAGCTACTGAGCCAGCTCCGACAACTACTACTCCTTCAACCTCGAGGGCCATGGCCAAAAATCAGGTGCCCCCTTCCAATTCTGGAGATCTCTGTTCCATCTGCAAATCTGTTGGTCATGCTCCAATCCGTTACTCGTTAGCTTTCTGTGAGAGATGCAACAAGTTAGGCCATCTAGCTTCTATATGTGTGGAATTCTTGCCATGGGAATGCATCGCTCCTATGTGTGCATTTCAAGCTGGGGGATAGGGTTTTTTTCTATGTGCATGATTATTGTTCAACAGAACTGGCTAGAGAGAGATCGTGCAATGTTATAATCACTGTGCTGAAAGGGGACCCTACTGTGAAACAGATGAACGATGCGTTCTTCCTTTATTTGGGTAAAACATGGAGGTGGTCTGCTAAGTTAGTGGAACTTGGTGTGTTTCTAATGCGATTCCCGAATACTAGAGCGGTTGAAAAAGCTTGCTATAGTGATCGCATGACCATGAAACCATGTGGGATGGTGGTGAGGGTTACTAGATGGAACCATGATGATGGTGCCAAAGGTATTCTTGAAAAAGCCTGGGTCAAAGTGGGTAAAATCCCGATGGACAAAAGATGTGAGAGGAATGTTGCTTTTGTCTCATCTCTAGCAGGAGTCCCACTTGAGATAGACATGGCTACACTACATCATCCTGATTCTGTTAGAGTTAAGCTTGGATGTCGCAGCATGGATGAGATCATCCCAGTGGCCGAGTCAGTCCTAGGTGATCGCTTCTATGATTTCACATTTCATGTGGAGCAAGTGCTGGTGAGAGACCCAGAAAGATAAAAACTGCACAATAGGGCCCCTACTGATCTTGCTGATCAGAATGGACATTCAGGTAAAAAGCAGAAGAGATTTAATGTGAACGATGATATTGTGGGAAGTTCTTCAGGAGGGAAGGATGAGAAAAATGTTCAATTGGGAAAGTAATGTGCTGCTAACCCAATGGAATCACCTGTCTCAGTTACGTCTGATAGTTCTGATCATGATACCTTGTTGATACACAACATGGAACAAGAGGCCATTGCTGCTGGGATTAATAGTTATGAGAAAAATAGTCAGAATACTCCTGAAAAAGATGCTCAGACTGCTATGCATGGTGGTGACACACACAAAATGAAAAAATCCTATGCTGAGAGTGTGAAGCAGAATATTGAGGTGGTTGAGATGGAAGGTCCTTTTATGACTAATGAAGAAAATACAGTTGAGTACAGTATTCAGTCGCCTGAATCTGCCAATGCTTACTATGGTGAGGTGATTCCCACACCACCTCTCTTACCTGAAAATGTGCTTAGGTTCAGTACCAGAAATATGCTGCTCAATCTGGAGAAGGTGGAGGACAGAGCAAGAGCAGCCTGCAAGAAGAGAGATTTGGAAGGTAACACTTCTGTTAATTCTTTTGCAGTTCTATCTAACCCTAAGTTGATGCTTAGAGCTAGGAAAATGGGTGTTATGATACCTGACATGGAATTCTCTAAAATAGATATTCTTAGAGAACTTGAAAATGTGAGAAATAGGGCTGTAGAAAAACCTACACCTCCTGATGAGGTTATGTTTCTCACTAATGGGAAAGGAGAGGACATTCCTATTGACATGAGATGGGGGGATGATCCTGAGGGGGACACCTCTGATTTTACTATGGTGGGGCCTAGGAAAAAACGTAGTTCTAAAAAAGTACGGACTCCTTTATCAAGACATAGAACTAGAAGTCAGAAAGCAATGGAGTCCATTGCTCATATTGGTAATGCTGCTAAATCTCCTACCAGAGTGACCAGGGGAGGGGGGGAGAAAATGTCCCAAATGAATGGAATATTTTGGAATTGCAGAGGGGCAAGAAAAAAAGGGATGATGACCCGCTTCTCTGATCTCATAAAAGATCATTCCCTAGATTTTTTGTGCTTGCAAGAAACTATGAAGAAGAAATTCTCTTCTAGTTTTTTTAGAAATATTGATCCTTATAAAACCTTTGAGTGGAACTGGATTCCCTCAATTGGTAAATTAGGAGGTATGCTTTGTGGGGTGAAAAAGGAAAAGCTGGAAATAGTTGCTTGGTCTATGGGTAAATATATCCTACAAGTGACCATGTTTGATGTGGACAAGAAATGTGTTTGGGCTCTGCTTAATGTTTATGGGGCTGCCCATGATGAACAGAAGGAAGAATTCCTTTCTGAGCTGGCCAATTTTTGTAGTCACCTGACTATACCTTACATAATTGGGGGTGATTTTAATATCTTAAGACATTGTGGAGAGAAAAATAAAAAAATGGTGGCCTCACAATATACAGATAGATTCAATGCCATCATTAACACTATGTGTTTGCGAGAGATTTATGTTGAGGGGGGATGTTTACTTGGTCTAACAATCAAGCCCACCCTACTCTAGAAAAACTAGATAGGATCCTGATGAATAGTGAGTGGGAAGACCTATTCCCTTTGGTCACTACCAAAAAGCTGGTTAGAGACATATCATACCATAACCCTCTTCTGTTGTCCACCAATAGTGCACGTCCCCAAGCACCTAAACCTAGAGAGTCTAGGTTCAAGATGAGCTAGATGACCAATGAGGAATTTTTGCCCTTGGTCAAGAAAATTTGGCAAAGGCCTGTTAGATCCTCTAATCCAATTGATGTGCTTAACATCAAACTAAAACGATTCAAACACTTCTTCAAAGGATGGGGGTCAGACAAGTTTGGTCATGAGAAAAAAGGAAGAAAGTTATTAAAGAGGAGCTTGCGGATATAGAACTTATGGAAGAATACGGCCCTCTCGGACCTGACATTCTAGATAGGCAAGCTACCTGATGACCCACAAGTATAGGGGATCTATCGTAGTCCTTTCGATAAGTAAGAGTGTCGAACCCAACGAGGAGCAGAAGGAAATGATAATCGGTTTTCAGTAAGGTATTCTCTACAAGCACTAAAATTATAGGTAACAGATAGTTTTGTGATAAGATAATTTATAACGAGCAACAAGTAACAAAAGTAAATAAAGTGCAGCAAGGTGGCCCAATCCTTTTTGTAGCAAAGGACAAGCCTGGACAAATTCTTATATAGAGAAAAGCGCTCCGGAGGACACATGGGAATATCGTCAAGCTAGGTTTCATCACGTTCATATGATTCACGTTCGGTACTTTCATAATCTGGTATGTGGGTGGACCGGTGCTTGGGTACTGCCCTTACTTGGACAAGCATCCCACTTATGATTAACCTCTACTGCAAGCATCCGCAACTACAACAAAAGTATTCAGGTAAACCTAACCATAGCATGAAACATATGGATCCAAATCAGCCCCTTACGAAGCAATGCATAAACTAGGGTTTAAGCTTCTGTCACTCTAGCAACCCAATGTCTACTTATTACTTCCCAATGCCCTCCTCCAGGCCCAAATAATGGTGAAGTGTCATGTAGTCGACGTTCACATAACACCACTAGAGGAGAGACAACATACATCTTATCAAAATATCGAATGAATACCAAATTCACATGACTACTAATATCAAGACTTCTCCCATGTCCTCGGGAACAAACGTAACTACTCACAAAGCATATTCATGTTCATAATCAGAGGGGTATTAATATGCATATAGGATCTGAACATATGATCTTCCACCAAATAAACCAACTAGCATCAACTACAAGGAGTAATTAACACTACTAGCAACCCACAGGTACCAATCCCAGACTTGGAGACAAGAATTGGACACAAGAGATGAACTAGGGTTTGAGAGGAGATGGTGCTGGTGAAGATGTTGATGGAGATTGACCCCTTCCCAATGAGAGGATCATTGGTGATGACGATGGCGATGATTTCCCCCTCCCGGAGGGAAGTTTCCCCGGCAGAACAGCTCCACCGGAGCCCTAGATTGGTTCCGCCAAGGTTCCGCCTCGTGGCGGTGGAGTCTCGTTCGAAAAGATGGCTTCTGATTTTTTCTCATTGAAAGACTTCATATAGCAGAAGATGGCCACCGGAGGACCACCAAGGGGCCCATGAGGTAGGGGGCCTGCCCAGGGGGGTAGGGCGCGCCCCCACCCTCGTGGGCAGGGTGTGGCCCCCTGGTGAACTTCTTGCGCTCAGTATTTTTTATATATTCTAAAAATGACTTCCCTGAAGTTTCAGGACTTTTGGAGCTGTGCAGAATAGGTCTCTAATATTTGATCCTTTTCCAGCGCAGAATCCCAGCTGCCAGCATTCTCCCTCTTTATGTAAACCTTGTAAAATAAGAGAGAATAGGCATAAGTATTGTGACATAATGTGTAATAACATCCCATAATGCAATAAATATCGATATAAAAGCATGATGCAAAATGGACGTATCAACTCCCCCAAGCTTAGACCTCGCTTGTCCTCAAGCGAAAGCCGAAATCGAAAAATATGCCCACATGTTCAGAGATAGAGGCATCAACAAAAATAAAATACTGACATGAGGGCATCATGATCATTCTTAGAACAGCAACTTATATAATTTCTTGTCATATGATCTCTTATGCTAGAGTAATAATTCAATCACAATTTCAAGTATGAATCATAAACTTCATTGAAAACTAACAAACTATAATCTCAGTCATTGGAGCAATTGCAATTTATCATAACATAGGAAAGAGTCAATATATAAGACCTTTTCAGCAAGTCCACATACTCAACTATCATATAGTCTTTCACAATTGCTAACACTCACGCAATACTTATGGGTGTGGAGTTTTAATCGGACACAGAGAAAGATAGGGGCTTATAGTTTTGCCTCCCAATGTTTTACCTCAAGGGTAATGTCAACAATAATAGTTCATGAAAACTCACATCCAATTAGCCATATATACCAGGATCTTTCCAACATGTTGTGCTTGCCAAAAGATAAAATGTAAAAAGGAAGGGTGAAGACCACCATGACTCTTATGTAAGGTAGGAGATAAAAGTAAAAGATAGGCCCTTCGCAGAGGGAAGCAGAGGTTGTCATGCGCTTTTATGGTTGGATGCACAAAATCTTAATGCGAAGGAACGTCACTTTATATTGCCACTTGTGATATGGACCTTTATTATGCAGTCTGTCGCTTTTATTTCTTCCATATCACATGATCGTATAAAGCTTATTTTTCTCCCACACTAATAAGTCATACATATTTAGAGAGCAATTTTTATTGCATGCACCGATGACAACTTACTTGAAGGATCTTGCTCAATCCATAGGTAGATATGGTGGACTCTCATGGCAAAACTGGGTTTAGGGATATTTGGAAGCACAAGTAGTATCTCTACTTGGTGCAAAGAATTTGGCTAGCATGAGGGGGAAAGGCAAGCTCAATCATGTTGGATGATCCATGACAATATAATTTATCTCAGATGTAAGAAAACATAACCTATTACGTTGTCTTCCTTGTCCAACATCAACTCTTTAGCATGTCATATTTTAAAGAGTGCTCACAATCATAAAAGATGTCCAAGATAGTGTATTTATATGTGAAGACCTCTCTTTCTTTATTACTTCCTATTAATTGCAACGATGACCAAAACTATGTTTGGCAACTCTCAACAACTTTTATTCATCATACTCTTTATATGTGAGCTCATTACTCTCCATAAGATCCATATGATCTCTTTGTTTCTTTTTATTTCTTTCTCTTTTATTTCATTCCCTCAAGATCATGGCAAAATAATCAAGCCCTTGACTCAACACTAATCTTTATTATATAGCTCACGGACTTGATTACATAGAAGAATCATAAAGCAAAAGCTCACAACTAGATCATACTAAAACTTTATTCTACTAGATCAAGATATTATCAAAAGGATCGAACTAAGAAAAACGGTAAAGATAAAAGTGATGGTGATACGATACCGGGGCACTCCCCAAGCTTGGTAGTTGCCAAGGGGAGTGCCCATACCCATGTGATTATGCCTCCTTTGTTGGTGAAGAAGTTGATGGTTTTGTTGGTGGCGTAGGCTTGTCGTCCTTCTTCCAAGGCATAGGCTCACCATCATAGAAGGATGATCAAGTCTCCTGAAACCTCAAATCTGCAGCCAAACTCATCCTCTTGAATCTATATTCATACTCACAGTTTTGATTTTGCAGGTCATAGATCTAGGCTTGGAGGTGCTCGATTTTCTCATGAAGCTTGAAGATGGCCTCCCCAATGTCCTTGACATCCAGCTTGTGGTTATTGGTGAATTCCATGATCATAATATAATTGTAATCGAGTCCATGCTCCACCATCTCCTGACACCTGAAAACTTCTTGTTCCAATGCCTCGAGCCTTGCCTTCGTGCTTCCGGTCTTCCTTGGTCCCTCAACATCGCGGATGTGTAACAACCCCTCATGCATCTCAATGGTTTGAGGGTGTTGCAGCACTTCCGCGAGGTAGGGGTTGATGACCTTCTCGAAGAACTGGTCCTTGGGGGCACTTGAACATGACATGACGACCTGGATCTGTCAGAAAAACAGCTTGAAACAAAGACAGGAGATTTTTGCGTGATACGGGAGTCAAAACCTCCGAGAGATTATATAATGAATTTTTACCGACCAAAATACGTGTCGTGTAAGAAAACAGAGTCCGGAGAGCACACGAGGTGCCCACGAGGTAGGGGGCACGCCCAGCGGGGTAGGGCGCGTCCTCCACCCTCGTGGAGCCCTCGTGTCCTTCCCGGGCTGCTTCTTATTTTTCTATTTTTCTAAATATTCCAAAACGGAGGAAAATTGCCATTAGAACTGTTTTGGAGTCGGTTTACTTACCATATCACATACCTATTCCTTTTTGGAGTCTGAAACGTTCCGGAAAGTGTCCCTTATGTATTCCTCCGGGGTTACAGTTTCAATAATATTGGTTTCAACATTTATAGGATTACCTGAGATATAATGTTTAATTCTTTGACCGTTCACCACCTTCGGATTTGTGCCTTCGAAGTTATTGATTTTTATGGCACCAGAACGATAGACCTCCTCAATAACGTAAGGACCTTCCCATTTAGAGAGAAGTTTTCCTGCAAAAAATCTTAAACAAGAGTTGTATTGCAATACATAATCACCTACATTAAACTCAGGCTTTTGTATTCTTTTGTCATGCCATCTTTTAACTTTTTCTTTAAATAATTTGGCATTCTCATAGGCTTGGGTTCTCCATTCATCAAGTGAGCTAATGTCAAATAACCTCTTCTCACTGGCAAGTTTGAAATCATAGTTGAGCTCTTTAATGGCCCAATAAGCCTTATGTTCTAGTTCGAGAGGTAAGTGACATGCTTTTGCATAAACCATTTTATACGGGGACATACCCATAGGATTTTTATATGTAGTTCTATAGGCCCATAATGCATCATCAAGTTTCTTGGACCAATTCTTTCTAGATCTATTAACAATCTTTTGCAAAATTAATTTGAGTTCTCTATTGCTCAATTCTACTTGACCACTAGACTGTGGGTGATAAGGAGATGCAATTCTATGATTAACATCATATTTAGCAAGCATTTTATGGAAAGCACCATGAATAAAATGTGAACCACCATTAGTCATTAAATATCTAGGGACTCCAAATCTTGGAAAAATAACTTCTTTAAGCATCTTAATAGAGGTGTTATGATCAGCACTACTAGTTGGAATAGCTTCTACTCACTTAGTAACGTAATCAACAACAACTAAAATATGTGTATATCCATTAGAGGCAGGAAAAGGTCCCATATAATCAAAGCCCCAAACATCAAATGGTTCAATAACAAGTGAATAATTCATAGGCATTTCTTGACGTCGACTAATATTACCTATTCTTTGACATTCATCACAAGATACAACAAACTTACGGGCATCCTTGAAGAGAGTAGGCCAATAAAAACCGGATTGCAATACCTTATGTGCAGTTCTATCTCCAGCGTGGTGTCCCCCATAAGCTTCGGAGTGACACTTGCATAGGATCTGTTCCTGTTCATGCTTAGGTACATAACGTCTAATAACATCATCTACTCCTTCTTTATAAAGATGTGGGTCATCCCAAAAGTAATGTCTCAAGTCATAGACGAACTTTTTCTTTTGATGGTATGTAAAGCTAGGTGGTATAAATTTATGGCATTTAATTGTTCATCAGGAAAGTTATCATCAATAGGTAGTGGGTCATCAAGAACATTTTCTAACCTAGACAAGTTGTCTGCAACGGGGTTCTCGGCTCCCTTTCTATCAATAGTATGCAGATCAAATTCTTGTAGGAGGAGAACCCATCTAATAAGTCTAGGTTTAGCATCTTTCTTTTCCATAAGATATTTAATAGCAGCATGATCCATGTGAATAGTTACTTTAGAATCAACAATATAAGGTCTGAACTTATCACAAGCAAATACAACTGCTAAGAATTCTTTTTCAGTTGTAGCATAATTTCTCTGTGCATTGTCTAGAGTTTTACTAGCATATTGAATAACATTTAATTTCTTATCAACTCTTTGCCCTAGAACATCACCTACAGCATAATCACTAGCATCACACATAATTTCAAAAGGTAAATTCCAATCAGGTGGCTGAACAATAGGTGTAGAGATTAATGCTTTCTTAAGTATTTCAAATGCTTCTACTCAATCATCATAAAAAACAAATGGTATATCTTTTTGTAATAAATTAGTCAGAGGCTGAGAAATTTTTGAGAAGTCCTTAATGAACCTCCTATAAAAACCGGTGTGACCAAGGACACTTCTTATACCTTTGATGTCCTTGGGACATGGCATCTTTTCAATAGCATCAACCTTAGCATTATCAACTTCAATACCTCTTTCAGAAACTTTATGCCCCAAGACAATACCTTCATTAACCATAAAGTGGCACTTCTCCCAATTCAAGACAAGGTTAGTTTCTTTGCATCTCTGCAAAACTCGATCAAGGTTGCTTAAGCAATCATCAAAAGAGGATCCATAAATGGAGAAATCGTCCATGAATACCTCACAAATCTTTTCATGAAAGTCAGAGAATATAGCCATCATACATTTTGAAAGGTAGCAGGTGCATTACATAAAGCAAAAGGAATACGCTTATAAGCAAAAGTACTGAACGAGCAAGTAAAAGTGGTCTTAGATTGATCATCAGCCGACACACATATTTGAGAGAAACCAGAATAACCATCTAGAAAGCAAACATGTGTATGTTTGGATAATCTTTCTAGCATTTGATCAATAAAAGGTAAGGGGTAATGATCCTTTTTAGTAGCCTTATTTAATTTGCGGAAATCAATTACCATCCTATAACCTGTAATAATTCTTTGCGAAATCAATTCATCTTTATCATTAGGAACGACAATAATACCTCCCTTTTTAGGGACACAATGGACATGACTTACCCACTGACTACCAGCAACGGGATAAATTATACCTACCTCAAGGAGCTTTAGTATTTCCTTTCTTACCACTTCTTTCATCTTAGGATTTAGCCGTCGTTGGTGATCACGAACTAGTTTGGCATCTTTCTCCAAATTTATTTTGTGTTGACATAGTGTGGGATTAATGCCCTTAAGATCATCGAGAGTATATCCAATAGCATGGCGGTACTTCTTCAGAGTTTTCAATAATCTCTCTTCTTCATGCTCTGACAGGTTACCACTAATAATAACATGATATATCCTTTTCTCATCAAGATAAGCATATTTAAGAGTATCGGGTAAAGGTTTAAGCTCAAACACGGGATCACCCTTGGGTGGAGGAGGATCCCCTAGGATTTCAACAGGCAAATTGTGTTTTAGGATGGGTTCCTGTTTAAAGAATACTTCATCTATTTCCCTTCTTTCATTCATAAACATATCATTTTCATGGTCTAGCAAATATTGTTATAAAGGATCACTAGGAGGTACGACAATAGAAGCAAGACCAGTAATTTCATCTTTACTAGGCAATTCCTCTTCACGGTGTTGTCTACGAAATTTAGAGAAATTAAATTCATGAGACATATCACCTAAACCAATAGTAACATCATCCTTTTTGCAATCTATCTTAGCATTAACTGTGTTCAAGAAGGGTCTACCAAATATAATGGGACAAAAGCTATCTTGTGGGGAACCAAGAACAAGAAAATCAGCAGGATATTTAGTTTTCCCACACAAGACTTCAACATCTCTAACAATTCCAATTGGTGAAATAGTATCTCTATTGGCAAGTTTAATTGTGACATAAATATCTTCTATCTTAGCAGGTGCAATATCGTGCATAATTTCTTTGTATAAGTCATGAGGTATAGCACTAGCACTGACACCCATATCACATAAGCCATGATAATAATGATCTCCTATTTTAACAGAAATAACAGGCATTCCTACCAAAGATCTAGGTTTATCTTTAGCACAAGGTTTAGCAATTCTAGCAGTCTCATCACGGAAATGAATAACATGCCCATCAATATTATCAGACAAGAGATCTTTAACAATAGCAATATTAGGTTCAACTTCAATTTGCTCAGGAGGTGTATAGGTTCTAATATTGCTTTTACGAACCACAATTGAAGCTTTAGCATGATCTTTTATCCTAACAGGAAAAGGTGGTTTCTCAACATAAGCAGTAGGAACAATAGGATCATTATAAGTGACAGTCTTTTCTTCAACTTTAATAGGTACAACTACTTTTACTTCTATGGGAGTATGATATTTAAACCACTTCTCCCTAGGGAGATCAACATGAGTAGCAAAAGATTCACAGAAAGAAGCTACTATTTCAGAGTCAAGTCCATATTTAGTGCTAAATTTACGGAAAACATCGGTATCCATAAAAGATTTAACACAATCAAACTTAGGTGTCATACCTGACTTCTTACCTTCGTCGAGGTCCCAATCTTTAGAGTTGCGTTTAATTCTTTCCAATAAATCCCATTTGAATTCAGTAGTCTTCATCATAAAATAGCCAGCACAAGAAGTATCGAGCATGGTGCGATTGTTATCAGAAAGCCGAGCATATAAATTTTGAATAATTATTTTTGTTGGAAGCTCATGATTGGGGCATGAATATAACATTGATTTAAGCCTCCCCCAAGCTTGAGCGATGCTTTCTCCTTCGTGAGGCCAAAAATTATATATATAATTGCGATCATGATGAACAAGATGCATAGGATAAAACTTCTGATGAAATTCCAATTTCAATCGTTTGTAGTTCCATGATCCCATATCATCACATAGCCTATACCATGTCAATGCATCTCCCTTCAAAGATAAAGGTAAGACCTTCTTCTTAATAACATCATCGGGCACACCTGCAAGCTTAAATAATCCACAAACTTCATCCACATATATTAGGTGCTCATTAGGATGCATTGCTCCGTCTCCTGCAAAAGGATTAGCTAGCAGTTTTTCTATCATACCTGAAGGAATCTCAAAGTAGACATTTTCATTTTCAGTAGGTTCAATAGGTTGAGGAGCAACTCTTTGCTCTACTGGTCGGGGTGAAGATACCCCGAACAAGCCCCTCAGAGGATTACTTTCGATAGTAACAAGTGACAATAAATTTCAGCACACTATATAAATTTTTCCTTACCAAAGGCGCTTCACTCCCCAGCAACGGCGCCAGAAAAGAGTCTTGATAACCCACAAGTATAGGGAATCTATCGTAGTCCTTTTGATAAGTAAGAGTGTCGAACCCAACAAGGAGCAGAAGGAAATGATAAGCGGTTTTCAGCAAGGTATTCTCTGCAAGCACTAAAATTATAGGTAACAGATAGTTTTGTGATAAGATAATTTGTAATGAGCAACAAGTAACAAAAGTAAATAAAGTGCAGCAAGGTGGCCCAATCCTTTTTGTAGCAAAGGACAAGCCTGGACAAATTCTTATATAGAGAAAAGCGCTCCCGAGGACACATGGGAATATCGTCAAGCTAGGTTTCATCATGTTCATATGATTCGCGTTCGGTACTTTGATAATTTGGTATGTGGGTGGACCGGTGCTTGGGTACTGCCCTTACTTGGACAAGCATCACACTTATGATTAACCTCTATTGCAAGCATCCGCAACTACAACAAAAGTATTCAGGTAAACCTAACCATAGCATGAAACATATGGATCCAAATCAGCCCCTTACGAAGCAACGCATAAACTAGGGTTTAAGCTTCTATCACTCTAGCAACCCATCATCTACTTATTACTTCCCAATGCCTTCCTCTAGGCCCAAATAACGGTGAAGTGTCATGTAGTCGATGTTCACATAACACCACTAGAGGAGAGACAACATACATCTCATCAAAATATCGAACGAATACCAAATTCACATGACTACTAATAGCAAGACTTCTCCCATGTCCTCAGGAACAAACATAACTACTCACAAAGCATATTCATGTTCATAATCAGAGGGGTATTAATATGCATATAGATCTAAACATATGATCTTCCACCAAATAAACCAACTAGCATCAACTACAAGGAGTAATTAACACTACTAGCAACCCACAGGTACCAATCCCAGACTTGGAGACAAGAATTGGATACAAGAGATGAACTAGGGTTTGAGAGGAGATGGTGCTGGTGAAGATGTTGATGGAGATTGGCCCCCTCCCGATGAGAGGATCGTTGGTGATGACGATGGCGATGATTTCCCCCTCCCGAAGGGAAGTTTCCCCGGCAGAACAGCTCCACCGGAGCCCTAGATTGGTTCCGCCAAGGTTCCGCCTCGTGGCGACGGAGTCTCGTCCGGAAAGATGGCTTTTGATTTTTTTTCTCATCGAAAGACTTCATATAGCAGAAGATGGCCACCGGAGGGCCACCAGGGGGCCCACGAGGTAGGGGCGCGCGCCCCCACCCTCGTGGGCAGGGTGTGGCCCCCCTGGTGAACTTCTTGCGCTTAGTATTTTTTATATATTCTGAAAATGACTTCCGTGAAGTTTCAGGACTTTTGGAGCTGTGCAGAATAGGTCTCTAATATTTGCTCCTTTTCCAGCCCAGAATCCCAGCTGCCGGCATTCTCCCTCTTTATGTAAACCTTGTAAAATAAGAGAGAATAGGCATAAGTATTGTGACATAATGTGTAATAACAACCCATAATGCAATAAATATCGATATAAAAGCATGATGCAAAATGGACGTATCACTACCTTGAGTAGTGAATTGCAACAGCTCATGTCCAATGAAGAATTGTTCTGGCTTTAGCAATCCCATGAGACATGGCTGTTGAAGGGAGACCAGAACACTGCTTTTTTCCATAGGATTGCCAATGGAAAAAAAGAAAAAAATACCATCCATTCCTTTTCATGTGGTGACACTGTGATTGAAGGGACATATAATTTGCTCAAACATGCAACAGACTTCTATAAGGAACTCTTCGGGCCAGCCCCAGGGAACATTTTCTATTTAGATCCTGATACTTGGGGACAGGATGAAAAACTAACAGCCGAGGAAAATGAGTTTTTGACCATACCTTTTAGTGAGGAAGAAGTTAAGAAGGCCTTCTTCTCCATGAAAAGCAATAGGGCACCTGGCCCCGACAACATTCTAGCATAATTCTATCAATTCTGCTGGGATATTGTCAAACATGATATTATGAATCTATTTGCTGCATTTCATGAAGGCTCCCTAGACGTTAAAAGACTGAATTATGGGGTGATTACCCTAATTCCTAAAGTCAATGGGGCCAAAAAAATCCAAGAATTTCGGCCTATCTGTTTGTTGCGATGCCCTTACAAACTCATTACCAAAGTGTTGGATAATCGAGTGGCAATGTTTGCTGGTAAGCTCATTAGCCGGCACCAAAACGCTTTTATCAAAAAACACAACATTATGGATGGGATATTAACATTGCATGCACTGCTGCATCACACACATATGAAGAAGAAATGTGGGACAGTACTAAAACTTGATTTTGAAAAGGCACATGACAAAGTGAATTAGGATTTTCTTTTAGAATGCCACAGAATGAGAGGTTTCAATGAGAAGTGGTGCGGCTGGATTGGCCAAATTCTATGAAATGGCACTATTAGTGTTAAGATCAATACCAATGTAGGCCCTATTTCCAAAGAAATAAGGGAGTGAGACAAGGAGATTCTATATCTCCTTTTCTCTTTAATCTAGCGGCTGAATGCCTTTCGAAAATGATTTTCAATGCCCAGAAAAATAATTTGTTTAAAGGGCTGGCAGCAGATCTCATTCCAAATGGAGTGGCTGTACTACAGTATGCAGATGACACTGTTCTCTGCATTGAAGATGATTTGGATAAAGCTGTTAATCTCAAACTGCTGCTATACTTGTTTGAACTTATGTCCGGCCTGAAAATTAATTTTCTCAAAAGTGAAGTGTTGTGTGTGGGGGGGGGGGACGATATGACCCTCCAAAAGTATGCTGATTTGTTTGGGGTACCAAATAGGGCATTTTCCTATGAAATATCTAGGAGTACCGGTTAGCTATTCTTCCTTGAGGAACTTTGACTAGGAGTATATAGCCGTTTGATATCTTAAATGTTGTGACTCGTGGACTGGCAATTCTTCCTCTTCTGGAGGGAGACTAACTCTATTGAATTCATCCCTCTCGAGCATTGCTTACTACTATATGTCAATGTTCCTACTTTATAAGACATTTACCAAGAGACTCGATAAATATCATCGTAAGTTTTTTGGGTGTGGTGGGATGGGAAAAAACGTTACTATCTGGTTAAATGGACTAGGGTGTGCCGATCTAAGAATAAATGTGGGCTGGGTGTGAAAGATCTTCACAAACAGAATATCTCACTTTTAGCAAAATGGTGGTGGAAGTTGGATACAGGGGAGGGTTTGTGGCAAGATGTGGTGAGAGCAAAATATCTTAAGAATAGTTCACTAGCTACTGTGAAAGCAAAATTTCATGACTCCCTTATATGGAAAGTGCTACTTAAGTAAAGGAGATGTATATGGCCGGGAGGAAGGTGATTGTTAATAATGGCAATGCTGCCAGGCTGTGGCATGACCCCATTGGCACTCACTAGCCTTTGGGCGTCACCTATCTGACCCTATTCAGTATTGCTAACTATCAGGACGATACTATTGCTCAATTTATAAGACGTACTAGTGGAGATATGTTCATGCGCAGGCTGAATGCAGACCTGAGTTGTCAGTTTGATGAGGTCAAAAAATTGTTAATAGTATTGATACATCGGTCGGTCCAGATAAGATTGTGTGGGAGGCTGGGCCCAACGGCAAATATACCACCGAATCCATGTATTCTTATCTGGAGAGAGACCTTGCTGGTTGTGACTATAAATGGATTTGGAGGGCTACATTACCTACCAAAATCCAGATTTTCCTTTGTCAACTCTTCTAGGATGCCGTCCTGACTAGGGATGTTATGAAACGTCGAAACTGGGTTGGCAATCCCAGGTGCTCTTTCTGTGATTGCAGAGAAACCTATCTACATCTGTTCTTTCTTTGTCCAATGGCAAGGGTTGTCTGGCGCACTGTTGGGGCAATGCTTGGGACCGATCTATGTCCTAATAATCTATGTCAGTTTTACTCTTGGTGTTATGCTTTTCTTCCTCAAGGGGAACGATATTTCCCTATGGGACTGTCGGCTGTATGTTGGGCCATTTGGAATCGTAGAAACCAGGCTACCTTTGAATTCAAGAAACTGTCATCTCCTTTCGAGATTGTTTTCAACGCATGTATGCACCTATCTTATTGGGCAGGTCTCCTGAAAGGCGAAAGGCGAGTGGAGCTGGAGCGTGGTGCGATGATTCTGAAGGAGAATGCTAAAGAGATGATGAGAATCTATGTGACTGCACACGCAGGCGACACCATGGAGTGATCAAGATGAGATGCTGAGAACACTGGGAAGCCTTTTGGAGTGAACAGGGTCGAGACGCCAAGTCTTTTGAGAGCATTTTGTGGAGTTTGCCTTTGATGTCTTACATAACTATGTTGTCTTTGTGCGGATTGTAATGTGACCTGAACGTTAGTTTGGTTCACTGCGTGTTGATGGTGCTTCAGGGTTTTCGCCTCGTAGTGGGTGTTTCGATTGCGAGCGCTCACAACAGGTTTCCCTGAAGTGCTTGATCTCGCTTTTCCTTTCCCTCGTTCAAACTCGGAACTAGCTGTATTTCCGTTATTTTTTAATGGAAAGGGGATTAGCCCAGGTCAAAAAAATACATGATACTACCTCGTACCTCCTTTCCTAAATATAAGTCTTTCTAGAGATTCCACTATAGGCTACATATGGAGCAAAATGAGTGAATCTACACTCGAAATGCATCTATATACATCTGTATGTGGTCCATACTAGAATCTCTACATAGACATATATTTAGGAACAGAGGCAGTACATTACACAAAATGATAGGTGGCATGTAGGAATTCCAGTACACTACATTAGGCTCCCTTAGAGTGCCTGCTAGTCCAGCACATAGAGTCATGGCTAGTTTATGCTATGCACACAATCATTAATTGGTGGTTTAAATATGCGCAAGGGATATGCAATGTATTATCATGTAGAGATGTCTGAAATTAGCTATGTCAACTTGCAGATAGGGTTACACAATGAAAAAGTACAAGATGTATGTGGCAATTTCATGGAACATCGCAAAAAAGGAGAGCCAGCGGTGAGCCTATACAGTGTGCTATGGTACGTCACTCCTCCATTGCAATCATCGTGACATATTATTTGTATGTTAGTTCTATTAGCTAAGTTTCTTAGGGATAGTTATTATGAGTTATCCTAAGAAAATAAGCACATGTGAATATAAGCTCCATGTAATAAGCCAACCAGTTCTTTTCATTGCCTTTTCAGCTTATCTTTGGTATGATCAGTGAAAAGTCTAGATTGCATTATATTTTTTTTCATTTTGCTGCCAATATGAAAATTAATTTGACTTGCAAACTCACAAATTGAACCAAGTGTAGTAATTAATATAATAGGAAAACAGACCCTCACTATTTGCTGAAAATGCAAATACAAAGATACCACCTACTTGGCACAATCTACTTTGGTTAATGTTTTCCGTAGAGATCCCATTGCCTAATTTAAATGAAAAACGCATGACCCACATTTAAATGAAGAACAATTATTTATTGAAATTCGATGGTCCAAGTGGCTGGTTATTATCATATAGTAGCACCACCTGAAAGCATCATATAGCAGCAGCAACAGCAGTGTGCAATTCATCATATACCAGCAGCAGCTCATAGCAAATCATCATATAGCAGCAGTAGGAGTAGCTCATAGCAATTCATCATATAGCAGCAGGAGGAGCAGCTCATAGCAATTCATCATATAGCAGCAGGAGGAGCAGCTCATAGCAATTCATCATATAGCAGCAGCAGCAGCTCATATCAATTCATCATATAGCATCAGCAGGAGCAGCTCATAGCAATTCATCATACAGCAGCAGGAGGAGCAGTTTATAGCAACTCATCATATAGCAGCAGCATCAGCTCATAGCAATTCATCATATAGCGGTAGCAGCAGCTCATAACAATTCATCATATAGCAGCAACAGCTCATAACAATTCATCATATAGCAGCAGCAGGAGCAGCTCATAGCAATGCATCATATAGCAGCAACAGAAGCAGCTCATAGCAATTCATCGTATAGTGGATCAGAATGAAAATTTGGCAAAAAATCAGAGGAGACCCTCACCTTGTTGGATGAGCTCATCCTTCAACAGCACCTCAAGGCCACGGCCTGGGAGGTGGGGAGGGGGAATAAGGTGCCTTCTACCGTAGTGTGGCATCAGCCATAGTTGTGCAGCGCCTGCCGGAGTAGTGCGTTGGACGAACCACAGTGGAGCAGCTGCTAGAGACCATGAGAATGAGGGGAGGCACCAGAGGGAGGAGTAGCCCGGGAGATTTGCTCCTACCCGCCGGCCATGTAGCCTAGCTAGACAGAGCATCGTCGAGGACCAGGCCAGATGGGACCAGTGGCGACGGCTTGCTGGAGGAACCCTAGTGCTGCAGGCAGGGTATCAAGGTAGAGGTAAAGGAGAGAGGAGATGCAAGCGGGCAGGGCAATGAACGCTTGCGTGTCTGTTTTTACTTGAGGGTGAGGTGTGATGCGGGCGTCACCAGTTGCATTTTGAGTGTAATATAGGCAGACAACAAAGTCATTTCACTATTCCTCTTCCCTTCAATTTTTAACGAGGTTCTACCCAAAACACCCCCTCCAAAGCGAAATTAGTTAAGCCCAAGCCCATAACTCAAAAATGACTTCTTTACATCTTTTATGGCTTATTTTGACAATAAGCCCTGAAAAGGCGGAATAAAACTGGCCCTTAACCTGCAATTCAATTGTGCGTGGAATGGTGAATCACTCCTGCCTGCTGTAGTGTACATTTAGGCATCATCATACATGGCATAACCTAATACATGTGCATTCCATTGTAGAATCTGGAATATGCAATGTTTATGTTAGTTCATACATTGCACATGATGTTTAAATACCCCTTAAATATGGTCAGTCAAGTGATGGTCTTTAAGCCTCCTTCTTTGCTTCTTTTCTTGATATGTAAGATTTGCTCACACATCTGTTCAATTGCGTGTTTGCATCAGCCAGCCATATTAGGACTGTTTTCTTTGATTACTTGATGTTCTTGACCTAACACTCTAATAGAACTTGTCAACGATTTAAACACTAAGGGCTGCTGTAGTGGGGCCTTTTCTAACTCATAGGTGACATAAAGGTTTGGCTGTACACTAAAGTAGGCTCTCCAAGAGTACCTGGAGATCCAGTTCGAAGGTATGCTTATTTTTTACATAGTGCAGACATAGTAAATGCTCATTTCATTGTGTGCAAGTGCAAGTGATGTGACATGTTTCATTATGTGGTGTTGTTTTGTTATAATCTCATCATTTTGTCTTCACAGACTGGAAATATGCATATTTATCTTCCAAGGAGACAAGTAACTAGTTTGTGTCACCTTGGAGAGGGGGGACAATGAAGATAAGATTGAGGATTTCCAAGTACAAGATGTCAGGAAGGAGCCTTGCAAGAGAAGTAGGAGCTGCCCTGAGCCTCTTCAACCTGTTAGGGTAAGTCATTGTATCCAACTCAATAGTTTGATTCCTTGTTTGTTTCAGGCATAGTTAATTTGCTCTTTTCAATTGCTTTATTTGTCCTCAGTTAATGAGATGCCCAAAGAATGATGCCTGATGTTGGGTACTTGTATAACTATTAGTTGACATAATTAAATGCCTTACCATTTAATTACTCTGCTGAAGTGTGCCTGAAGCTTTGAAGTCTATTAACCAACTATTATTGAATGAGGCTCACAATCTAGTTTATACTAGGCTAATGATTGCATAGTTTTGCTTGCTGTAGTATGTTTGTATGAAATCCTCTGCTGTTCATTATGCTCCCTAAGACTTTAATTGAGCTACAGAATGGCCAACTGTTTGCTTACTTCTACGCAACATGTTGTCTAAATTTGTAACTTGTCCGTGTTTTGGATTGCGCCCCAACATCATGCTCCTCTGGTGAGCTAAGAGAGATTTCTGTATGCAGGTTGCACAGACTACCTCTTTTATAATTTTTAAATTATCACCTGCTTATGCTTCATGCCGTGTAACATTATTGTTAGTCCTGTTTTGCCATGTACAAAATAGTCTGTCTTGCTCGCTTCACTGTTGTAACTATATTTTTGCCATAGTCATGTGTACTTACAGAAACATTTCAGGATGAAGTGACATCAACACAAAGATCCGCGAGCAGTGCGGCATGGCCGTTACCGAATGATTATGGATTGGAATTGGAATGTGCTGATGTTCTCGAGCATCAATTAGAGGTGGCAAGACAACGTGTACATGATTCTGAACGTACAATCAACAAGTTGAGACTAGACATGCAGGTATTAGATGCAGGAGTCAAAAAAATGAAACAAGACACTGAGGTAACAATGAAGGAATTGGAGATTTTGCAGACTGAAATTTGTGCTATCTAAATCCGGCCAATCCTATTTTCTGAAGAGATTATAGTTCAAATTGTAAGTTATGTTGATGCATGTCCATGATGTATGAGCTGTATTTGCCCAGTGTATGTAATTTGCTGTTTGTGTATGCTTTTATTATCACTGGTGCTGAACCATAATGCCCAGTGGGTATAATCGGCTGTAATTTCTTTATTGTATAGTGTAGGATTATTCTACGTTTCTATGCCTTAGTCTATTTATTGTATAGTGTATGTTTTTAGAGGTGATAGTATAGAGTAGGATAATTCTTTGAATATGCTATATCGTTCAAACGGGGGCCAACTCGCCCAAACGTTGTAGTGACCATGGCCGTCCATAGGCCGTACCATCCATGGGCCATCTACGGGACGGACGATCCATGGCCTTCTATGGGCTGTCGGATCCATGGACCTTCTATGGGCTGTCAGATCCATGGACCTTCTATGGGTTGTCGGATCCGTGGGCCTTCTATGGGCCGTCGGATCAATGGGCCTTCTATGGGCCATCGGGCCAATGGGCCTTCTACGCCCCGTAGGATCCATGGGCCTTCTACGAGCCGTCTCATCTATGGGCCTTGTACGGGCCGTATAAGGGGCCGTAAACGGGCTAGAGTGGAAATCGTACGTTTTATGGGCTGACCATAACGGGCCATTAATAGCCCGTATTTGATGATGCTATGAAAATGGCCCAACAGATTAACGGGCCGACTGTATCCACAGGCTGAATTTGGCCCACAAGCAGAAAAGGCCAGTAACGGGCCGTAAGTAACCGAATGCTGGAAATGATCCCAGGAATAAATGGGCCCTCAGAAGGCAGAAAGGTAACACGGGCTGGAAACGACCCAATGGAATAATGGGCCGCTAATGCGTATAAAGTGACACACTGTTCATTACGGGCCGGTTTCACCACGGGCCATTAATGGGCCAAGAGTTACAAAGGGACTCATATGGGCCGAAATACGTCATGGGCCATACATGGGCCGGAAGTTAAAATGGACTGGAATTATATTGGACGGCCCAGATGACGCCACTGGGCCTAATTCGGATAGGCTGTAAACGGGCCCTGGGTTAGTGGGTTGTAAATGGGCTATATGCAAACATGCCGTTAACAGGCTTGCCGTGGGCTGGCCCACCACCTTATGACCAAGTCAAATGAGCCAGCCTTTTCACAGGAATGGGCCTCTGTTGGGCCGTGCCACGTGTCGATGTATCATAGGCGCTTTGGGTCCAATGAGTGGATGACATCTGTTCTAACAGTGAGCCGACACATGTTTCCTCCAGCCAATGATGATTTTACACATGGAAAATCCCCATTGGTCGGGGCTGTTAACGGGTTATCGGATCCAAAACCGGACCCGATAGCTTAACGACGTTCCGTTACAGTGGATGCCACATGTCGGTCACCCTTGACGAAAGCACTTCTATGACGCGCGATCTATCGTCATGGAAGTGGACACTTCCATGATGATAATTTTGGTAATGTCATGGAACACTTCTACGACAACACAGGTATGACTATCTTGATTCTGTCATAAAATTGTCATGGATGTACATGCATGATAGAAAACGTGACCTACTGTGACAAACACGTATCATCACGGAAGTGTATTTTTTTGTAGTGACTAGAGGGGACGGGTTGCCGGCACATGGCTTGGTGAATCTTGATGTGTCTTGGGTGCTAGTCTTGCCCTCTATTTATATGTTGTGCCCTGGGGTCAAAATTTGGAGTAAAAGCCTCCTCAATGTCAGTTTTGCCCGAAAGGCAGGAGTCCTTCTCGGACTCCAGGACCAGACGCTAGGGTTCCTGGCGTCTGGACCTAGACGCCAGGGACCCTGGCGTCTAGCCCCTGGACTCTGCAAAACTTCCTTCTGCGCTTTCCAAAAACCTCGTGGGCTTTCCCCTTTGGCCCAAATAAAATGTTCTCATACCCAAACATTTCGGGAAACATCTGAAACCCCTTCTGTTGAATTCTGGAACCCTTCCGGGGACCAAACACTATTATCCCATATACCAATCTTTACCTCCAAACCATTCCGGAGCTCCTCGTCATGTCCGTGATCACATCCGGGACTCTGTACAATATTCGGTCACCAACATACATGACTCATATAATATTATATCGTCAACGAACGTTAAGCGTGCGGACCCTACGGGTTCGAGAACTATGTAGACATGACCGAGACTCCTCTCTAGTCAATAACTAATAGCAGAACCTGGATGCTCATATTGGCTCCTACATATTCTATGAAGATCTTTATCGGTCGAACCTTATGATAACATACGTTATTCCCTATGTCATCAGTATGTTACTTGCCCGAGATTCGATCACCGGTATCTTCATACCTAGTTCAATCTCATTACCGGCAAGTCTCTTTACTCGTTTCGTAATACACCATCCCACAACTAACTCATTAGTCACATTGCTTCCAAGGCTTCTTATGATGTGTATTACTGAGGGGGCCGAGAGATACCTTTCCGATACTTGGAGTGAGAAATCCTAATCTCGATCTATGCCAACATGTCGGGGGAAACGACACCTATGGGATCACTCGGATCCCTTTTTGCTACGGTTGGCGGGCGCGAGGTTGTGCAAAGAGATGGTCTAGAAGCCAGCACGAGGATCATTTACCCAGGTTCGGGCCGCGAGGATGCGTAATACCCTAGTCTTGCTTTGGTGTATATTTGAGTGTTCTTGAGTTCTTCAACTAGGTATGATGTGTGCGTCGTCCAAGCAATCCGAATCCTTCTCCAATACGCCTCGGGCCTCCTTTTATAGTCAAAAGGGGCTGCCACAGTGGCACACAGGAGGTTGAAAGGTATACAGTAATCGAGTCTATCTCCTAGCACCGTAGGACAAACTCATTTAATGTGCTGCCGACGTGCCCTTCTTGCTTTTTTGGGGACGGCAAGGAAGCTTGTCCCAGCTGTCGCCGCCTCGCTTGGCTTTGACGCGCGTCCGAACTGACGAGGCATGTAGTGCCACGTTGGCTCGCTGCTGAGTTGGTGCGGTGGCTGAATCTTCACGAAGATATGCATGCCACCACGCAGGCGCTTGTTGAGTCAGCCTAGAGGCCGCACGTCGCGATGCAGGCGCCTGCCTAGCTGGTGGGCTGGCAGCTGCATGGGAACGGCGGCGGAGTATTGGCAGACGTGGGCCTGGCTACGGCCCTGTGGATTTTTTTGGTAAGAGTCTTGCCGGGGCCCCGGCAAGGGCCTTGCCGCGGCATCTTGGTCGTCCCCGACAAGGGTCTTGTCGGGGGTCTCATGGGTATCCTTGGCAAGGATCTTGCCAAGGATCGTCATCTTCTGGTCATCATCTAGTCTTGTGTGATTCTGGTTTCCACAAAGATCTTCATGCCACCATGCAGGCACTTCCTGAGCCTTGGTTTCAATGCTGTCGATGGTGTCAGAACTCTCAGGCTCAAGGGTGACTGCGATGTTGGCGTTGGGCAAGTTGCCCCGGCAAGGTTCTTGCCAGGGCTGTGGAGGCCGCCCCGGCAAGGGCCTTGCCGAGGGAATCCACCTTGCCCCTCTACTCTCTGTGTTTCTGGCTTGGCGTTGTTCTGGTTGTCTTGTGGCTTTGCTTCCTTCCTCTGCCCTGCTAGGTGTGGCCCCAAGCGTGGATCCAACTGCCCACGCACAAGTAAAGGGGTACAAAATAGGACCCCTCCTTTTGTGCACTGACAGGAGCCCCCAGGCCTGGGCCATACATAAGCGCGGCGCATTGTTCGGCTAGGCCCAAAATGGTGTGTGGGCATGCGGGGCCGAGTTTTATTGCTGTAACTCCCTCTCCCGTCGCACTTCCGCACGACCCGCGTTGAATGCGCAACGTGGGGGTCGTGCGTGACGTGGGGGTCATGTATGGGGCGATTGCTGCCCTCATGCATCACATCGCAGTAAATGGTAAAGAGGCGGCTCGCGCCTTCCCCATAAAAAAAGGGGAAACCGTGGGCGTGCTGCTCATTTACCCTCCGCGTCTCTCCACTTTCGGAACCGCCGTCCCCCCTTCTGCCTCAAGCGAAAAAGCTGAAACTCCCGCCTCCATCCGCCACCGCCGTGCCCCCATTGCCCTCAATCTCCCATTGCTCCAGATTCCTCACCTCTTTCTCGGCCGCCATGGCACCCAAAACTAGTAAGGGCAAGGGAGTGGCCAAGGACGCGGGGAGAAGGAGATGCCGGAAAGTGAGTTGGCGGTGCTTCGGATGCAGCTTGCCTTTTTCCCCTCAACGGTTGATGCGGTCCACCTCAGGGACTACTTCAGGCCTCTATGGGGGCGAAGACGACGGGGCCGGCCCGAATCGGTATCCTTTCTTCATTGACTACTTCTCCAGCGGGCTCTGCCCCCCTTTCTCCGACTTTTTCAATGATGTGATGCACACCTACGGCTTCCATCTTCTTGATTTCACGCCGAATGCCATGGCGTGCATGGCCCTCTTTGCCCACCTCTGTGAGGGCTTCGCCAGAATGCTTGCTAGCACGGCGCTCTTCCGCCACTACTTCTATCCCCGTATCCAGGTGGGAGGGGTGCCATCTCCGGCTGTGTCACCTGGATCCCACGAACCCAGGAGAAGGGCACGTATCCGGAGGGCGCCCAGAAGGAGAGGTGGGAGGAGTGGCGGGGTCAGTGGCTATGGATCGAGGAGGAGGACCCGCAGGAGTTCTGCCGAGTTCGTCACAGCCCGCCAGTCCGCCTCAAGGACTAGAGCGACCTCGACGCCGACGACAAGAAGCTCGCGATCGCTACTACCAGAATCCATCGCCTCACCATGGTCGGGCTCACCCTTGAGATGATTGGGGCCGATTTCATCCGCCACCAAATTGCCCCACTGCATAACAAGGGGAGGTTGGCCTGGCTCTTCAGGAACGCGAACGATATCATGAGGCTTTGCCCTGGCTTGAAGCAAAACTTCACGGTGATGGGGCATGCCCATTTTTGTCAGAGGCTTTTTCAGCTCAATGTGGGTGACGACAGCAGGGCTGAGAGAGCCGGCAAGGCCGTCAAGGGGCCTCTGTTCGGGTTGCCAGCGGGAGTGGTCCCGCTGAGCAACAACTCTCGCCAAACCGACATCATCGCCATGATGCCGGACTTCAACGCGCACGACCTTGACCCAAATTGGGCCGAGCCGGAGGCGGAGCAGGCGTAGGAGTTCTTCGACAACCTGTCGGAGAGGTACGTCCGCGATGAGCCACTGCTTATCTAGGACACCACCAAGGAGGAGCTAGACTACATCGCCACCAGGGCGGCGGAGGCGGCTCTTGCCAGGGAAGCTGGCAGCGCCGGTCACGTGGAGGACGAGGCCGAAGCGACCGCGGAGGAGGAGGAGCTTGCCAGATGGGCAGAGTCTGCTGGGGAGGCCACCAGCACCGTCACCGGGGCCTCTCTCATCGAAGATGTGGTCGAGGAGTCGACCGAGGAAGAGGCCGGGGCTGACCACCCTACGACCATGGGGAAAAGGCATGTTCTGCGGCGGGCCAGCTCTGGCGAGCCGGTCCGGCCTGGCAGGACCAAGCATCGGCAAGAGGTCCAGGGGGAGTCCGTGCACCTGACGAGGGCCGCGACAACGAAGAAGGTGGTGAAGGCCGCGGTGGCGAAGAAGAAAGCGACCGCCTCTTCTTCGTCCAAGCGTTGCCGGACTCCATCCCCTTCCCCTCCTCCCGCAGATGTCGACACGGAGGTCATCTTCGATCTTGGATCTCTCATCCCAAGGAGGAAGAGGAAGGCGGCGGAAGAGGAGGTGGAGGATGAGTAAGCATCTTGCCCTTCATCATCCCCATCCCTTCAGACCGCGCCGGTTTTCTTGACTTGCTTTTATTCTTGCAGGGATATGGAGACATTGGCCCAGAGGGCGATGAATAAGGCCAAGGCCTCGACGGGCGACAAGTCCCCGGCGGGTACTTCGCGTAGGCCGTTGTTGGTGGAGAGCGGTCTGGACAACAGTCCCCAGCGCAGCGCCCGCTCCAGCCCCCACCGTAAGCTCACCACTCACTCCTCCACTGATGAACATTGGGGTGTGAATCCTCGATGCTGACCTTGCCGGGTTTATAGGAGAAGAACGGGGGCAGGAGGAGCCGCTGAGGGTCACCCCCAACACGCCGCCTCTCTCGACTACGCCGCCCCGAGGGGCGTCCCCGGCGAGGGCATCCACCACCGAGCCCACTCATATGGAGGAGGAGACGAACTTGGGTGCCGAGGGTTCTGCCCGACAACAAATGCTGGAGGGGAGGGTGCTACTTCCTCCCAGCTTGAAGCGGGTAAGTCATTTGCTTTCCGTCCTCGCTCTTCTCTTTCTTATTGAACCTTGACCTTGGTCCTGTCACATCCTCTCTTCTTGGTATCCAGGTTCTTCCTCGGCGGACCGGGAGGATATCGACACCGTTATCAGGGAGGTCACCAGGGACGCAGAGGCCGAGGCCAACAAGATCGCCGCCGAGGAGGCCGCCAAGACCGCCGCTGAAGAGGCCGGTAAGGGGCCTGCCGAAGAGGCCGGCAAGGCCACTGCTGAGAAGGGGGTGGTTGACGACCAACCTTCCTCCTCTGCTGCCTCCGGCTCGGGCAAGTACTTGAAGGTGGGCGATGACCTGTTTGTCCACCTTCGAGGAACGGCAAGCACCAGGGCGCCAACCGAAGGGGAGGCGTTCGACGATGAGGCGCTCGCCTCCGCCGGGCTCCAGGTCGTTGATGAACCGAGCACCGGCGGTGGCGGTTCCCAAGAGGAGCAACTGCTTTGGGCCATGAGCACCAACTTCCAGAAGCTCCAGGCACTTCACCGTGCCCGCTTGGACAAGGCAAAATCCAAGATGGCGGCGGTTGATAAGGCGGAGGCGAATCTTGAGGAACGTGTCGTCAAGACGCAGGCCTGGTTCCGCCAAGCCCACGAGGAACTAAAGGTCGCACAGGACCTGCTGGCTGAGCGCAAACAGGAGCTCATCCTAAAGCAGGCCGATGTCAAGAAAGCCGAAGAGGCGGTGAGGGAATAGGCCGCCAAGGATGAGGCCGCTCGACATCAGCACCAGGCCAAGCTGAACTCCCAGGAGGAGGACCTTGCCGCTCGTGAGGAGACACTCGCCGCCACGCTCCGCGGCAAGGATGAGGAGGTCAAGAAGCTCGTCGTGCTTCGGACCCAGGAACTGGAGCAGAAGCACAGGGTGGCGCTCGACGCCCAAGCCCTAGTCCATGCTGGCAGATCGAAGGAGCTAGAGGTGGAGCGGGATGACCTAAAGAAACAGGTCCTAGAGCTGGCAAAGGAGAAAGACACGCTCAGCGGCGCTTTGGTGGAGGCGCAGGCCACAGTCCTCGGCAAAGCCGAGTTGCTCTCCAAGGCCAATGACTCCATCAAAGACCTGGGGTGAAGCTGGAGGGTCTTGAGGGGACGCTTTCGGAGATCAGGGCCCGGGAAGAGGCCCTGACCAAGGCCCTGGAGAACGAGAAGCAGGTGCGGAGGAACGACGTCGCCAACCATGAGGATTACGTGAAGGGCGAAAACCTCTATATCAACCGCCTCGTCAGTGTCGCGGAGAGGCTTACCACGCAGCTGGCCTCCATGGGCATGTCAAGATTCAGGTATTCCCCTGAGGCAGGTGCGAGCCCCAATGCCAAGCTAACCCTATTCTTCGAGGGCGTCCTTGAGGCCCTGGAGCAACTTCGTTCCAATAGAGCGTCCTCTCTGGCCAACGAGGCCCGGAGGCTTTGCCGGGGTGCCCTAACCAAGGTTCTCACCAAGGTGGCGTACTGGAACCCCAACATCCACTTCGACGCTGCGCTGGAGAGCTTGCCGAAGGGTATGGACCTCACGGCGCTCGAAGAGCGTATTGAGCCCATCATCAGCCGCGTCGACGGAGTTCGGAGGATAGAGGGCCAGCGCCGGGACTAGGCACCCCGTTTCTCATAGCCGCTGCAGTTTCATGACCAAGACAATTTTTATCTTTAGTTAGAACCGCGGCAACAACTGGTGTAATATAACTCTGAAGTACTTTGAAACGATGCATGTTATTTTCCTGTTCGATCTTTCTTTGTATGTACACCCTATGCTCAACTAGACAGGCTTGTCGGCGCGTAAACCCAGGCTGCGGCGTTTTGAGGAAGGATCCTCAACAACCGGCCGGGTGTGCTTGCGGCCAAGTGAACCACCTTGCCATTCTTAGCACGGCCGCTCGAACTGTTGAGCAGACTCGAAACAGAACAAGGGCGTTGCCAATAGCGGGAAGGCCACCTTGCCGTGATCGATGCGGCCGTTCGAACTGTTGAGCGGACTCTAAACAGAACAAGGGTGTTGCCAATAGCGGAAGGCCCCCATTGCGTGCAGGTTTCTCATACCAAGAGTAGGATCTCCGAGGAAAACAAGCTTATACATAAAGGAATTACTCAAAGTTTCGCATGACTTAGCTTTTCTGTCGCCGTGTGAGCATTTATTGCATCCGCAAATGATGCCACTCGTTCGGTCGTCTTCTTCCTTGGAGTGACGACCACGATGAAGCCGTTGCGCCAACTAGACCAGATTTTCACAACCGCGCGCCCCTAGCTGGCGCACCAGAGATGTCGGGGGAAACGACACCTATGGGATCACTGGAATCCCTTTTTGCTATAGTTGGCGGGCGCGAGGTTGTCCAAAGAGCGGGTCTAGAAGCCATCACGAGGATCGTTTACCCAGGTTCGGGCCGCGAGGATGCGTAATACCCTAGTCCTGCTTTGGTGTATATTTGAGTGTTCTTGAGTTCTTGAACTAGCTACGATGCTTGCGTCATCCAAGCAATCTGAATCCTTCTCCAGTACGCCTCGGGCCTCCTTTTATAGTCAAAAGGGGCTGCCACAGTGGCACACATGAGGTGGAAAGGTATACAGTAATCAAGTCTATCTCCTAGCACTGTAGGACAAACACATTTAATGCGCTACCGACGTGCCCTTCTTGCTTTATCGGGGACGACAAGGAAGCTTGTCCCAGCTGTCGCCGCCTCGCCTGGCTTTGATGTGCATCCGAACTAACGAGGCGTGTAGTGCCACATTGGCTGGCTGCTGAGTTGGTGCGGTGGCTGAATCTTCAAGAAGATCTGCATGCCGCCACGCAGGCGCTTGTCGACTCGGCCTAGAGGTCGTACGTCGCCATGCAGGCACCTACCTAGCTGGTGGGCTGGCAGCTGCATGGGAACGGCGGCGGAGTCTTGGCAAACGCGGGCCTGGCTGCGGCCTCGCGGATGTTTTCGGCAAGAGTCTTGCTAGGGCCCCGGCAAGGGTCTTGCCGCGGTATATTGGTCATCCCCGGCAAGGGTCTTGCTGGGGGTCTTGTGGGTATCCTTGGCAAGGATCTTGCCGAGGATCGTCGTCTTCTGGTCATCATCTAGTCTTGTGTGCTTCTGGTTTCCACAAAGATTTTCATGCCACCATGCAGGCACTTCCCGAGCCTTGATGTGAATATTGTCGATGGCGTCGGAACTCTCAGGCTCAAGGGTGGCTGCGATGTTGGCGTTGGGCAAGTTGCCCTGGCAAGGTTCTTGTCGGGGCTGCGGAGGCCGCCCCGGCAAGGGCCTTGCCGGGGGAGTCCACCTCGCC
This sequence comes from Triticum aestivum, assembly GCF_018294505.1. Classification (NCBI taxonomy): domain Eukaryota; kingdom Viridiplantae; phylum Streptophyta; class Magnoliopsida; order Poales; family Poaceae; genus Triticum; species Triticum aestivum. The sequence continues at coordinate 162,896,360 of NC_057803.1, read as the reverse complement.
CCTCTGCTCTTCGTGTTTTTGGCTTGGCGTTGTTTTGGTTGTCTTGTGGCTTTTCTTCCTTCCTCTGCCCTGCTAGGTGTGGCCGCAGGCACGGCTCCAACTGCCTGCACACAAGTAAAGTGGTACAAAATAGGACCCCTCCTTTTGTGCACCAACACAACCCAACAAACACCTTCGGAGATACCTATAGATCATCTTTATAATCACCCAGTTATGTTGTGACGTTTGATAGCACACAAGGCATTCCTCCGGTATCCGGGAGTTGCATAATCTCATAGTCGAAGGAATATGTATTTAACATGAAGAAAGCAATAACAATAAAACTGAATGATCAACATGCTAAGCTAACAGATGGGTCTTGTCCGTCACATCATTCTCCTAATGATGTGATCTGCTACCTCTTGAGCACTTCATTGGTTTTCCCTTGAAGAGGAAAGGGTGATGCAGCAAAGTAGCGTAAGTATTTCCCTAAGTTTTTGAGAACCAAGGTATCAATCTAGTAGGAGGCCACACGCAAGTCCCTCGTACCTACACAAACAAATAAGAACCTCGCAACCAACGCAATAAAGGGGTTGTCAATCCCTTCACGGTCACTTACGAGAGTGAGATCTGATAGAGATAATAATGATAAGATAAATATTTTTGGTATTTTTATGATATAAATTGAAAGTAAAGATTGCAAAGTAAAATAGATTGGAAACTTATATGATGGAAAATAGACCCGGGGGCCATAGGTTTCACTAGTGGCTTCTCTCAAGGTAGCATAAGTATTACGGTGGGTGAACGAATTATTGTCGAGCAATTGATAGAAAAGCGAATAATTATGAGAATATCTAGGCATGATCATGTATATAGGCATCACGTCCGTGACAAGTAGACCGTCTCCTGCCTGCATCTACTACTATTACTCCACACATCTACCGCTATCCAACATGCATCTACTACTAGAATAATTATAAGAACAGAGTAACACCTTAGGTAAGATGACATGATGTAGAGGGATAAACTCAAGCAATATGATATAAACCCCATCTTTTTATCCTTGATGGCAATAATACAATACATGTCGTTTCCCTTTATGTCATTGGGATCGAGCACCGCAAGATTGAACCCAAAGCTAAGCACTTCTCCCATTGCAAGAACGATCAATCTAGTAGGCCAAACCAAACTGATAATTCGAGGAGACTTGCAAATATAACCAATCATGCATAAAGGATTTCAGAGAAGAATCAAATATTTTTCATACATAGACTTGATCATAAACCCACAATTCATCGGATCTTGACAAACACACCGCAAAAAGAGTTACATCGAATAGATCTCCAAGAAGATTGAGGAGAACTTTGTATTGAGATCCAAAGAGAGAGAAGAAGCCATCTAGCTAATAACTATATATGGACCCGAAGGTCTGAAGTAAACTACTCATACATCATCGGAGGGCCCATGGAGTTGATGTAGAGGCCCTCCATGATCAATGCCCCCCGGCGGAGCTCCGGAAAAGGCCCCAAGATGGGATCTCTTGGGTACAGAAGTTTGCGGCAGTGAAAATAGGGTTTCGTGGTGCTCCTAGATGTTTTCGGGGTATGTGAACATATATAGGAGGAAGAAGTAGGTTGGTTGAGCCACGAGGGGCCCACAAGGGGGGAGGGCGTGCCTAGGGGGGTAGGCGCGCCCCTGCCTCGTGGACACCTTGTTCGTTTCTTGACGTCCACTCCAAGTCCTCTGGATCATGTTTGTTCCAAAAATCACGCTCCCGAAGGTTTCATTCCATTTGGACTCCATTTGATATTCCTTTTCTGCGAAACACTGAAATAGGCAAAAAAACAACAATTTGCACTGGGCCTTGGGTTAATAGGTTAGTCCCAAAATAATATAAAAGTGTAAAATAAAGCCCATTAACATCCAAAACAGATAATATAATAGCATGGAACAATAAAAAATTATAGATACGTTGGAGACGTATCGGCATCCCCAAGCTTAATTCCTTCTCGTCCACGAGTAGGTAAATGATAAAAATAGAATTTTTGGTGTGGAATGCTTTCTAGCATGTTCTTCAATGTATTTTCCTCTATTGTGGCATGAATGTTCAGATCTGAAAGATTCAAGATAAAGTTTATTGTTGACATAAAAATAGTAATACTCTAAGTATGCTAATCAAGCAATTATATCTTATCAAAATACCATAGCCAAAGAAAACTTATCCCTACAAAGTCATATAGTTTGGCCATGCTTCATTTTCATCACACAAAATGCTCCCATGATGCACAACCCCGATGATAAGCCAAACAATTATTTCATACTTAGCCTTTTCAAACTCTTTCAACTTTTACGCAATATATGAGCGCGAGCCATGGACATAGCACTATGGGTGGAATAGAATATGATGATTGAGGTTGTGTGAGAAGAAAAAAAGGGAGAAAGTCTCTCATTGACGCGGCTAATCAATGGGCTATCCAGCTTCCCATCAATTGATGTTAATGCAAGGAGTAGGGATTGCCATGCAACGGATGCACTAGAGCTATAAATATATGAAAGCTCATCAAAGAAACTAAGTGGGTGTGCATCCAACTTGCTTGCTCACGAAGACCTAGGGCATTTGAGGAAGCCCATCAGTGGAACATACAAGCCAAGTTCTATAATGAAAAATTCCCACTAGTATATGAAAGTGATAAAATAAGAGACTCTCTATCATGAAGATCATGGTGCTACTTTGAAGCACAAGTGTGGAAAAAGGATAGTAACATTGTCCCTTCTCTCTTTTTCTCTCATTTTTTTATTTTTATTTGGGCCTTTATTATGGCCTCTTTTTTTATTATTTTTCGCCCGGAGTCTCATCCTGACTTGTGGGGGAATCATAGTCTCCATCATCCTTTCCTCACATGGGACAATGCTCTAATGATGATCATCACACTTTTATTTACTTACAACTCAAGAATTACAACTCGATACTTAGAACAAAATATGACTCTATGTGAATGCCTCCAGCAGTGTACCAGGATTGCGATGAGTCAAGAGTGACATGTATGAAAAATTAAGCATGGTGGCTTTGCCACAAATACGACGTCAACTACATGATCATGCAAAGCAATATGACAATGATGACGCGTGCCATAATAAATGGAATGGTGGAAAGTTGCATGGCAATATATCTCGGAATGGCTATGGAAATGCCATAATAGGTAGGTATGGTGGCTGTTTTGAGGAAGATATAAGGAGGCTTATGTGTGATAGAGCGTATCATATCACGGGGTTTGGATGCACCGGCGAAGTTTGCACCAACTCTCAAGGTGAGAAAGGGCAATGCACGGTACCGAAGAGGCTAGCAATGATGGAAGGGTGAGAGTGCGTATAATCCATGGACTCAACATTAGTCATAAAGAACTCACATACTTATTGCAAAAATCTACAAGTCATCAAAACCAAGCACTACGTGCATGCTCCTAGGGGGATAGATTGGTAGGGAAAGACCATCGCTCGTCCCCGACCGTCACTCATAAGGAAAGCAATCAAAGAACACCCCATGCTTCAAATTTGTCACACAACGTTTTCCATACGTGCATGCTACAGGACTTGCCAACTTCAACACAAGTATTCATCAATTTCATAATTACTCAACTAGCACACCTCTAATATTACCACCTTTATATCTCAAAACAACTATCAAGCATCCAACTTCTCTTAGCATTTAAAATTTATAACCAAAGTGAATTACCATGCTGTTCTAAAGGACTCTCAAAATGATATAAGTGAAGCATGATAGATAAATTATTTCTATAAAATAAAACCACCGTCGTGCTCTAAAAGATATAAGAGAATTCTAGAGCAAAAATTATCCAACTCAAAAGATATAAGTGAAGCACATAGAGTATTCTAATAAATTCCAATTCATGTGTGTCTCTCCCAAAAGGTGTGTACAGCAAGGATGATTGTGGTAAACTAAAAAGCAAAGACTCAAATCATACAAGACGCTCCAAGCAAAACACATATCATGTGGCGAATAAAAATATAGCTCCAAGTAAAGTTACCGATGGACGAAGACGAAAGAGGGGATGCCTTCCGGGGCATACCCAAGCTTAGGCTTTTGGTTGTCCTTGGATTTTACCTTGGGGTGCCTTGGGCATCCCCAAGCTTAGGCTCTTGCCACTCCTTGTTCCATAATCCATCAAATCTTTACCCAAAACTTGAAAACTTCACAACACAAAACTTAAAGAAAAATCTCGTGAGCTCCGTTAATAAAAGAAAACAAACCACCACTTCAAGGTACTGTAATGAACTCATTCTTTATTTATATTGGTGTTAAAACTACTGTATTCCAACTTTTCTATGGTTCATAAACTCTATTACTAGCCATAGCTTCATCAAAATAAGCAAACAACACATGAAAAACAGAATTTGTCAAAAACAGAACAGTCTGTAGTAATCTATAGGTTTCGAATACTTCTGGAACCCCAAAAATTCTAAAATAAATTGCTGGATGTGATTAATTTATCTATTAATCATCTGGAAAAAGAATTAACTAAATAGCACTCTCCAGTAACAAAATGGTAGCAAATCTCGTGAGCCCTAAAGTTTCTGTTTTTTATAGCAAGATCACGCTCCCGAAGGTTTCATTCCGTTTGGACTCTGTTTCATATTCCTTTTTTGCAAAACACTGAAATTGGCAAAAAAAACAGCAATTTGCACTGGGCCTTGGGTTAATAGGTTAGTCCCAAAAATAATATAAAAGTGTAAAATAAATCCCATTAACATCCAAAATAGATAATATAATAGCATGGAACAATAAAAAATTATAGATACATTGGAGACGTATCATGATCCAGTTCATCAAATGACAACACATGTTTATGGTTAGGAAACTGAACCATGTTTGATTAATGAGCTAGTCTAGTATAGGCTTACTAGGGACACGGTCTTTTTTCTATGTATCCACACATGTATCAAGTTTTTGGTTAATACAATTCTAGCATGAATAATAAACATTTATCATGATATAAGGAAATATAAAATAAAAACTTTATTATTGCCTCTAGGGCATATTTCCTTCAGTCTCCCACTTGCACTAGAGTCAATAATCTAGATTACATTGTAATGATTCTAAAACCCATGGAGTCTTGGTGCTGACCATGTTTTGATCGTGGAAGGGGCTTAGCCAATGGGTCTGCCACATTCAGATCAGTATGTATTTTGCAAATCTCTATGTCTCCCTCCTTGACTTGATCACGGATGGAGTTGAAGCATCTCTTGATGTGTTTGGTTCTTTTGTGAAATCTGGATTCCTTCGCCAAGGCAACAGCTCCAGCATTGTCACAAAAAAGTTTCATTGGACCTGACGCACTAGGTATTACACCTAGATCGGGTATGAACTCCTTCATCCAGACTCCTTCAGTTGCTGCTTTCAAAGCAGTTATGTACTCTACTTCACAAGTAGACCGCACCATGACGCTTTGCTTGGAACTGCACCAACTAACAGCTCCACCATTCAATATAAATACATATCCGGTTTGTGACTTAGAGTCATCCGGATCAGTGCCAAAGCTAGCATCGACGTAACCATCTACGATGAGCTCTTTATCACCTCCATAAACGAGAAACATATCCTTAGTCCTTTTCAGGTACTTCAGGATGTTCTTGACCGTTGTCCAGTGATCCACTCTTGGATTACTTTGGTATCTCCCTGCTAAACTTATAGCAAGGCACACATCAGGTCTGGTACACATCATAACATACATGATAGAACCTATGGCTGAGGCACAGGGAATGACTTTTTATCTCTATCTTTTGCGGTGGTCGGGCATTGAGTCTGACTCAACTGCACACCTTGTAACACAAGCAAGAACCCTTTCTTTGACTGATCCATTTTGAACTTCTTCAAAACTTTATCAAGGTATGTGCTTTGTGAAAGTCCAATTAAGCATCTTGATCTATCTCTATAGATCTTGATGCCCAATATATAAGCAGCTTCACCAAGGTCTTTCATTGAAAAACTCTTATTCAAGTATTCTTTTATGCTATCCAGAAATTCTATATCATTTGCAATAAACAATATGTCAGCCACATATAATATTAGAAATGCTATAGAGCTCCCACTCACTTTCTTGTAAATACAAGCTTCTCCGAAAGTCTGTATAAAACCATATGCTTTGATGACCTCATCAAAGCATATGTTCCAACTCCGTGATGCTTGCACCAGTCCATAATTGGATCGCTGGAGCTTGCACACTTTGTTAGCACCTTTAGGATCGACAAAACCTTTTGGTTGCATCATATACAACTCTTCTTTAAGAATGTTAATATAACAACATGGAACAATAAAAAATTATATATACGTTGGAGATGTATCAGCATCTCCAAGCTTAATTCCTGCTTGTCCTCAAGTAGGTAAACAATAAAAACAGAATTTTTGATGTGAAATGCTGCCTAACATGTTCATCATATATTCTTTTGTTTGTAGCATGGACATTTGGACTTTTATATGGTTCAAAGCAATAGTCTAGTTTTGACATGAGGACTTAAATACTCAAGCATATCAATAAGCAACCATGTCTTTCAAAATATCAATGCTAAAATAAGTTATCCCTAGCCCATTATGCCCAATCATTGATCCATTCATGAAACACACTCGCATATTAGCTACACCCAATGCTTAAGTACGATCATAGTGCCCCTTAGTTGGTGCTTTATAAGAGAAGATGGAGACTCAAATAAAAAGTAGAAATTGAATAAAGTAAAAGAAAGTCCCTTCACGGAGGGAAGTAGGGATTTGTAGAGGTGCCAGAGCTCAAAGCAAAAAAGATAGAGATAAAAACATTTTGGGAGGCATGCTTTTCCTGTCAACGAAAACGACCGAGTAGTTCCCAATACTTACCATGCTAGATATATCATAGGCGGTTTTCAAACATAAATTAAAATTTATTCCCTTTTCAACCATACTTTCACTTTCCATGGCTAGCTGTATCCGCGGGTGCCTTCCATACCAATACTTTCCAAGGAATTTATTATTTGACAACATAAAGCAAATTCATTTTTCATTTTGGGACTGGGCATCCCTGATACCTTTGCCTTACTCTCGTGCAATGACAAATGAATAAACACCCATCGTGAGAATAACATATATAGAATGGAAATATATTAGCCACCCCCTACCGTTTCATGAGCGGTACAAGCACACAAAACATAAGTTTATTTTGAAAATTAGAGATGGCACATACAAATTTTCTTAGAAAGGCAGAACAATACTGCATATAGGTAGGTATAGTGGACTCATGTGGCAAAACTGGTTTAAAGGATTTTGAATGCACAAGTAGTGATCATACTTAGTGCAAAATGAAGGCTAGCAAAAGATTGAGAAGTGACCAACCAAGAAACGAAAAATCTCATAAGCGAGCATTAAGCATAATTAACACCGAATAATGCACCACAAGTAGGATGTAATTTCATTGCATAACTATTGACTTTCGTGCTTGCGTAGGTAATCACAAACCTTAACACCAATATTCTTACTAAAGCATAATTACTCATAAACATGACTCACATATCACATCATCATATCTCAAAACTATTACAAGGAATCAAGTTTATTTTGTCCAATGATTTTCATGAAAGTTTTTATTATATCCTCCTTGGATATCTATCACTTTGGGACTAGTTTCATATGTTGCTTTTGATAAGCTTAAACAAATATAAGTGAAGATCATGAGCATAATATTTCTTTCTCTCAAATTGATTTAAGTGAAGCAAGAGAGAATTTATTAAAAAAATTACTAACTCTCAAATAAATCTAAGTGAAGCAAGAGAGCATCTCTTCAAAAATACTAAAGCACACCATGCTCAAAAAGATATAAGTGAAGCATAGAGAGCAATTCTAACAAGTCATGGCATAATTTTGGCTCTCTCAAATAAGTGTGTCCAGCAAGGATTCATGACTTAAAATAAAAAGCAAAACAATCAAAGACTCATATCATACAAGACGCTCCAAGCAAAACTCATAGTATGTGACGAATAAAAATATAGCTTCGAGTAAAATACCGATGGTCGTTAGAAGAAAGAGGGTATGTCACTCGGGCATCCCCAATCTTAGTTGCTTGCTTCCCTTTGGATAATAGCTTGGAATACCATGGGCATCCCCAAGATTAGGCTCTTCTTACTCCTTATTCCTTCATCCATCGTAACATCACCCAAAACTTGAAAACTTCAATCACACAAAACTCAACAAAACCTTCGTGAGATCTGTTAGTATAAGAAAGCAAATCACTACTATAAGTACTGTTGCAACCCATTCATATTTTATTCTTGCATTATATCTATTGTATTCCAACTTTTCTATGGCAAAAACTCTTCAAATAAAACCATAGAATCATCAAAACAAGCACACAACACAAAGAAAACAGAATCTGTCAAAAACAAATCAGTCTGTAGCAATCTGGATATTTCTAATACTTATTTAACTCCAAAAATTCTGAAAAATTAGGACCACGTGAGAAATTTTTATATTAATATTCTTCAAAAGGAATTGGTATTTTATCATGCTCCTGTTAAAAATGAGAATTATTTTCGTGAGAACAAAAGTTTCTGTTTTTCAGCAAGATCAAATCAACTATCACCCAACAAGATCCTAAAGGCTTTTCTTGGCACAAACACTAATTAAAACACAAAAAACACAAGCATAATAGTATAATAATTGTGCAAACACTCAAGAACAGAAAGCAAAAGACAAAAATAAATTTTATTCATTGGGTTGCCTCTCAACAAGCGTTATCGTTTTATGCCCCTATCTAGGCATAATGCAAGGATCTAAGTTTTGTTATCCTTCTCCTTAATTTCCTTAGCGGTATTTTTGTCATGAGGTTTTGTGAAAACAAAATAAAATATATTATCCATGGAAACCTTAGCACTATCAAGTTGGTTATCATCATAACCCCTTTGATTTCCGGCAACAATCCAAGAATAATGTTGATTCACATTATTAAAAACTTGTTGGATTATATCTAGAATAGGGACCTCCTTTTTAAGATTGTCATCAAAAATTTGATTATCCCCAAGCAGATGTCTTAACGCATAATCACTATTATAAAGAATTTCATCTATCACCGGGTTTTCATGATTCATACCATAGAAATCAAATATTTCCCTTGCTTCCCGTACTATGTAATCAAATTCATTCATAAGAACAAGGGTAGCCAACTTTTTAGCTTTGGGATTCTTTATAACGGGCAACTCAAAAAACAATCTTTGCAAGGTAGGGTGAGTGAGGATAAATTTATTTTCAAGTTTCAGAACTAGTACTGAAATAGCTTCCGCATAAGATTTAGGCCTCTTAAGTATAGGGACATCATCAAGACTTAAATTTCCAACGCAATTGAAAAATTCTTGGATACGTTCTTTTCCTATAAAATTCCCTTGCCCCAAAAAAAAGTTTTAGCATCCAGATTGCAAGATCGTCCAATTTTAGGAGTTGGGCCATCATCTGTTTCTGCCATACCAAAGTCACTCATGATTGCAAACAAAGGGTAGATCTGATGAGAAAACGGCGAACGAGAAAGAGGGCGAATAAAACGACAAATTTTTGTGAAGTGGGGGAGAGGAAAATGGAAAATAATGTAAATTGCAAGGAGATGAGATTTGTGACTAGGAACCTGGTAGCTGTTGATGATGTCTCCCCGGCAAGGGCGCCGGAAATTCGTTTTGATGTTTGCATGAAATACGTCGGTATTTCCCCAAAGAGGAAGGGAGGATGCAACACAACAACGGTAGGTATTTCCCTCAGTGATGATAACAAGGTTATCGAACCAGTAGGAGAACCATGCAGCACCACATAAATAGCTCCTGCACACAAATAACAAATACTCGCAACCCGACGTAAGAGAGGGGTTTGATACGTCTCCAACGTATCTATAATTTTTGATTGTTCCATGCTATTATATTATCCATCTAGGATGTTTTATATGCATTTATATGCTATTTTCTATGATTTTTGGGACTAACCTATTAACCTAGAGCCCAGTGCCAGTTTCTGTTTTTTCCTTGTTTTTGAGTATCATAGAAAAGGAAAACCAAACGGAGTCCAATTGACCTGAAATTTCACGGAGATTGTTTTTGGACCAGAAGAAGCCCACGGAGTACCGGAGATGGACCAGAGGAGTCCCGAGGCCACCACGAGGGTGGGGGCGCGCCCCCTATCTCATGGTTGCCTCGGGGACCCCCTAACTTGTTCCCGACTCCAACACCTCTTATATATACCCAAACTTCCAGAATATAACCTAGATCGGGTGTTCCGCCGCCGCAAGCCTCTGTAGCCACCGAAAACCAATCTAGACCCGTTCCGGCACACTGTCGGAGGGGGGAATCCCTCTCCGGTGGCCATCTTCATCATCCCAGCGCTCTCCATGACGAGGAGGGAGTAGTTCACCCTTGGGGCTGAGGGTATGTACCAGTAGCTATGTGTTTGATCTCTCTCTCTCTCTCTCTCTTTCGTTCTTGATTTGGCATGATCTTGATGTATCGGGAACTTTGCTATTATAGTTGGATCTTATGATGTTTCTCCCCCTTTACTCTCTTGTGATGAAGTGAGTTTCCCCTTTGAAGTTATCTTATTGGATTGAGTCTTTAAGGATTTGAGAACACTTAATGTATATCTTGCATGTGCTTATCTGTGGTGACAATGGGATATCACGTGATCCACTTGATGTATGTTTTGGTGATCAACTTATGAGTTTCGTGACCTTGTGAACTTATGCATAGGGGTTGGCACACGTTTTCGAGAACCACTGGTAAAACCGTTGAACTATCCCGTTTTTTCCGGTTTCCTCGGTTTCTCTTTTAAAACCCGATCTACTTTATATAACGATCATTAGTTCGTTTAGGTTCTGTAGCGAATAGATTCGTTAGATTAGGTTCTGTAGCGGACGTCCGTTCGATAGATTTTTCGTTTTCTGTTTATTTTCGGTCAGGGACCCATCCATAAATATTTTCTTTGCAAATTAGTCCCTGTTCTTCAAACGGTCACAACTTTTTGCTCGTTTATCCAAACCCAATGAAACCAACGCCATTTTCTTTGTTATGATCCCCTCTATCCAGATAATCAACTCAAACATATTTTTTGAAAGTTTAAAATTTGGTTTCAAGGAAATTTGCATTTGAACTTCTTTTGATCGTAACTTGGGTTTCGTAACTCCGATTTAGTTGATTCTTTTTTTTTTGCAAATCGAAGTTCTCGACCTAAACATTATGTTAAGATCTTTTCTCTGTTTTCCTTAGCATCCTCGTGCCTGAGTGCTTATGTATGCTATTGTTTATCTATAATAGATTTTCCGGAGTGCGAAGCTTGCTACTACGAATCTCTAGGGTTTTTTGATCAACAGCAAGGCAAGTTGCACTTTGATCATACCCTTTATTGCCCAATTTTTATGCACTAGTGTTATCCTCAAACATTGCATGAGTAGGATTGGGAACATGTGGTTATTGCTATGTAGTTGATGAGGTAGGTACCTAATACCTTTGATCACCCCGGGAATATACGTTATGCTCATATTGCTTAGCCATGCTCGTAGATGGGGATTGGTATGTGAGAATCATGCAAGTTGTGAGAGATAATAACTAAGGGAAACTTAAGGTGGCTACTTTAATACACATTTGGGTGGATTGGTTGTGGGTACCTGGGGAATCTAGTGTTGTCCTAGGAGATCCCGGGGTACCCGTGTGATCATCCTATGGAATGCCACCTAGACTCAAAGGGATCATAAGATTATTCATGCTCAGAAACTTCTATGTGGAACCACAGGCCATTATGGGCTCTAGTATAGTTAAGTAAGTTGTGGGAAACCTTTCCATGTTGGGCTAGCAGATGTAGGGGAATTGTAGGTGTACCGGCTTATCTATCGGTTAAGGGGACCTCTTCATAAAGACTATGTCTCGATCTCCCGATCATGGATGCAGTCGAGTCTTGTGGGGAAAAGTGTGCAAACCTCTGCAGAGTGTACAAACTAATCATGATTAGCCGTGTCCCCGGTTATGGACATTTTGAGTATATGGTATTTAAGTTATTTGTTGATCTCATCACTTTAATTAATAAATTTGTTGGGTTGTTAGTATTACTATTGATACTAGATAATTTTGGGACTGAGTTTGGGTTACCTTCTCAATAACGACATAAACTTGGTAGTAAATAAAATCTATTCCTTTGTTGTAGGGAAAATTAGCTTTATGCAAATGTTAAACTTAGAGTCTCTAGCAGCCAAATATGCATGTAGTGATAGCTATTGTTCATCATTGCTCTATAGTGTGTTCTTGCCAGCATATTCCATGTGCTGACCTACACGGCTGGAACGCCTCATGTTGCAGAATTTTTAGACGAGGATTAAGGTGCGATAGGTCGTAGTCTTGCACTCAGTTTTGCCGTGGAGTTGTATGGACTCATTTATCTTCCAAGCTTCCGCAGTTATTTTATTAGATGGTCTTTAGCCATATTATTGTAATAAATACTCTTTGTGAGGACCTCAATGTAATAAGTGTGTGATGGAACTCTGTTATAATTCCTCGAGTATTGTGTGTGTCAGCATACCGGGGATGACACTTAAGCACAGAGACTATGATCCATTGGGATCGGGTCGCTACATGCCATCGAGGATAACAATATGGGGTTTTCATCATATTGCTTGAGTTAATTCCTCCACATCATGTCATCTTGCTTAATGCGTTACTCTGTTCTTTATGAACTTAATACTCTAGATGCATGCTGGATATTGGTCGATGTGTGGAGTAATAGTGGTAGATACAGAGTCGTTTCGGTCTACTTGACACGGATGTGATGCCTATATTCATGATCATTGCCTTAGATACCGTCATAACTTTACGCTTTTCTATCAATTGCTCGGCAGTAATTTGTTCACCCACCATATTATTTTCTATCTTGAGAGAAGCCTCCAGTGAAACCTATGGCCCCCGAGTCTATTTTCCATCATATAAGTTTCCGATCTACTATTTTGAAATCTTTTACTTTCCAATCTATAAACCAAAAATACCAAAAATATTTACTTTACTGTTTATCTATCTCTATTAGATCTCACTTTTGCAAGTAACCGTGAAGGGATTGACAACCCCTTTATCATGTTGGGTGCAAGTTGTTTGATTGTTTGTGCAGGTATTCAATGACTTGTGCGTTGTCTCCTACTGGATTGATACCTTGGTTCTCAAACAGACGGAAATACTTATCTCTAATTTGCTGCATCACCCTTTCCTCTTCAACGGAAAAACTAACGCAAGCTCAAGAAGTAGCAGAGCCCAAGTAGGACTCGGTCCTACTTGGGGTGCCTCCTGGCCTCTTCCCTCCCCCTCCCACCTATATATATATGGGGGGGGGCGCCTAGCACACCCTAGACAATTTTTTAGTCATGTGCGGCGCCCCCTCCACCATTTACACCCCTGGTCATATTTTTGTAGTGCTTAGGCGAAGCCCTGCGAGGATCACTTCACCATCACTGTCACCATGCCGTCATGCTGGTGGAACTCATCTACTACCTCGACATCTTGCTAGACCAAGAAGGCGAGGGACGTCACCGAGCTGAACGTGTGATAACCCACAAGTATAGGGGATCACAACAGTTTTCAAGGGTAGAGTATTCAACCCAAATTTATTGATTCGACACAAGGGGAGCCAAAGAATATTATCAAGTTTTAGCAGCGGAGTTGTCAATTCAACCACACCTGAAAGACTTAATATCTGCAGCAAAATATTTAGTACCAAAGTAATATGGAAGTAGCGGTAACGGTCACAAAAGTCACAGTTGTAGTTTTGTAGTAATCATAACAATGGCAACGGAAAAGTAACTGCAAAAATCAATATGAAACGAGCTCGTAGGCAATGGATCAATGATGAATAATTATGTTGGATGGCATTCATCATGCAATAGTTATAACATAGGGTGACACAGAACTAGCTCCAATTCATCAATATAATGTAGGCATGTAATCCGAATATAGTCATACGTGCTTATGGAAAAGAACTTGCATGACATCTTTTGTCCTACCCTCCCGTGGCAGCGGAGCCCTATTTGAAACTAAGGGATATTAAGGCCGCCTTTTAATAGAGTACTGGACCAAAGCATTAGCACTTAGTGAATAGATGAACTCCTCAAACTATGGTCATCACCGGGAAGTATCCCGACTATTGTCACTCCGGGATAGCCGGATCATAACACGTAGTAGGTGACTATAACTTGCAAGATAGGATCAAGAACACAAATATATTCATGAAAACATAATAGTTTCATATCTGAAATCATGGCACTCGGGCCCTAGTGACAAGCATTAAGCATAGCAAAGTCATATCAACATCAATCTTAGAACATAATGATACTAGGGATCAAACCCTAACAAAACTAACTCAATTACATGGTAAATCTCATCCAACCCATCACCATCCAGCAATCCTACGATGGGATTACTCACGCACGACAATGAGCATCATGAAATTGGTGATGGAGGATGGTTGATGATGACGATGGTGACAGATTCCCCTCTCCGGAGCCCAGAACGGACTCCAGATCTGCCCTCTCGAGGAAGACTAGGGCTTGGCGGCGGCTCTGTATCGTAAAACATGATGAATCCTTCTCTCGGTTTTTTCTCCAAGAACATGAATGTAAGGAGTTGCAGTTGAGGTCGATGGAGGTCCAAGGGGCCCATAAGGACGGATGGCGCACCCCCACCCTTGTGGCCAGGGTGTGGTCTCCCTTCGATTGATTCTTTCACCAATATTTTTTATTAGTTCCAAAAATCATCTTCGTGAAGTTTCAGGTCATTCCGAGAACTTTTATTTCCACACAAAATTAACACTATGGCAATTCTGCTGAAAACAACGCCAGTCCGGGTTAGTTCCATTGAAATCATGCAAGTTAGAGTCCAAAACAAGGGCAAAAGAGTTTGGAAAAGTAGATACGATGGAGACGTATCAACTCTCCCAAGCTTAATCCATTGCTTGTCCTTAAGCAATTCAGTTGAAAAACTAAAAGTGATAAAGAAAAACTTTTCCAAACTCTGTTTGATCTTGTTGTTGCAAATATGTAAAGCCAGCATTCAAATTTTCAGCATAGATTATGAACTAACCATATTCACAATAACATTTAGGTCTCACATTTACTCATATAAATGGCATAGTCAACTAGCGAGCAATAATAATAAATCGCGGATGACAACACTTTCTCAAAACAATCATGATATGATATAACAAGATGGTATCTCACTAGCCCTTTCTGAGACCACAAAACATAAATGCAAAGCACCCCTGAAGATCAAGGACTGACTAGACATTGTAATTCATGGTAAAAGAGATCCAGTCATAGTCATACTCAATATCAATTAATAACAATGCATACAATTGACACTCGTGCTCTCTAACTGGTGCTTTTTATAAGAGGATGGTGACTCAGCAATAAAAGTAAATAGATAGGTGATATGTCTCCAACGTATCTATAATTTTTGATTGTTCCATGCTATTATATAGTCTGTTTTGGATGTTTTATATGCATTAGTATGCTATTTTATATGATTTTTGGGACTAACCTAGAGCCCAGTGCCAATTTCTGTTTTTCCTTATTTTAGAGTTTCGCAGAAAAGGAATACCAAATGGAGTCCAAATGGAATGAAACTTTCGTGATGATTTTTCTTGGACCAGAAGACATCCAGAGGACTTGGAGTACACGTCAGGAAAGCCACAAGGCGGCCACAAGGTCGGAGGGGGCTCCCAGGGGGATAGGGCGCGCCCCCACCCTTGTGGGCCCCTTGTACTCCCCTGACCTACTTTATTCACCTATATATTCTCAAATATCCCAAAACCTTCCAGGAGAGCCACGAAACCACGTTTCCACCGCTGTAACCTTCTGTACCCATGAGATCCCATCTAGGGGCCTTTTTCGGCATCCTGTCGGAGGGGGATTCGATCACGGAGGGCTTCTACATCAACACCATTGCCTCTTTGATGAAGCGTGAGTAGTTTACCACAGACCTAAGGGTCCATAGCTAGTAGCTAGATGGCTTCTTCTCTCTCTTTGATTCTCAATACCATGTTCTCCTCGATGTTCTTGGAGATCTATTAGATGTAATACTCTTTTGCGGTGTGTTTGCCGAGATCCGATGAATTGTGGATTTATGATCAGCTTATCTATGAATATTATTTGAATCTCCTCTAAATTCTTTTATGCATGATTTGATATCTTTGCAAGTCTCTTTGAACTATCGATTTCGTTTGGCCAACTAGATTGGTTTTTCTTGCAATGGTAGTAGTGCTTAGCTTTTGGTTCAATCTTGCGGTGCTCGATCCTAGTGACAGAAGGGGAACCGACACACATTGTATTGTTGCCATCAAGGATAACAAGATGGGGTTTTCATCATATTGCTTGAGTTTATCCCGCTACATCATGGCATCTTACTTAATGTGTTACTCTGTTCTTATGAACTTAATACTCTAGATGCAGGCAGGAGTTGGTCGATGTGGGGAGTAATAGTAGTAGATGCAGAATTGTTTCGGTCTACTTGATATGGACGTGATGCCTATATTCATGATCATTTCCTTAGATATCGTCATAACTTTGTGCTTTTCTATCAATTGCTCGGCAGTAATTTGATCACCAACCGTATTATTTTCTATCTTGAGAGAAGCCTCTAGTGAAACCTATGGCCCTCGGGTCTATTTTCCAACATATAAGTTTCCAATCTACAATTTTAGTTTCCGATTTACTTTCTTTGCAATCTTTTACTTTCCGATATATAAACCAAAAATATAACTTTACCTTTTATCCATCTATATCAGATCTCACTCTGCAAATAACCATGAAGGGATTGACAACCCCTTTGCTGCGTTGGGTGCAAGTTGGTGTTTGTTTGTGCAGGTATTCAGTGGCTTGTTGCGTTGTCTACTACTGGATTGATACCTTGGTTCTCAAAAGTTGAGGGAAATACTTACTCTACTTTGCTGCCTCACCCTTTTCTCTTCAAGGGAAAAACCAACGCAACTTCAAGAGGTAGCAGGAAGAATTTCTGGCGCCGTTGCCGGGGAGATCTACGCCAAGCGGAGACATACCAAGTACACATCATAAAATCTCATCTGTCGCATTAAATTATTTGCCATTCAACTCTCGTTTTCCTCTCCCCCACTTCTAAAATGATTTTCTAAAAGATTCGCCTTTTCTTCGCCCCTCTTCCGTTCGTCTTCTTCGTTGGCTTTTTGTGTGCTCGTGTGTTGTATTGCTTGCTTTGTCACGATGGCTCAAGATAATACCAAATTGTGTGAATTTTACAATACCAACAACAATGATTTTATTAGTACTCCGATTGCTCCCGCTACTAATGCGGAATATTGTGAAATTAACACAGATCAATTTTCCGGCCTTCCCAATGAAGATGCTGCATCCCATCTTGATAATTTCGTTGTTTGCGTGATATGCAAAATAAAAAAGATGTGGATAATGATATTGTTAAATTGAAGCTATTTCTATTCTCACTTCGAGATCGTGCTAAAACTCGGTTTTCATCTTTGCCTAGAAATTGTATTGATTCATGGAATACGTGTAAAGATGCTTTTATTTCCAAGTATTTTCCTCCCGCTAAGATCATCTCCCTTAGGAACGATATTATGAATTTTAAGCAACTTGATCATGAACATGTTGCACAATCTTGGGACAGGATGAAATCGATGATATGAAATTTCCCTACTCATGGTTTGAATTTAAGGATGATCGTACAAATTTTTTATGCTGGCTTGAATTTTGCTTCTAGAAATCTTTTAGATTCGTCCGCGGGAGGTACTTTTATGGAAATTACTTTAGGAGAAGGTACTAAACTCCTAGATGATATTATGGCTAATTATTCTCAATGGCATACTGAAAGATCTTCCACTAGTAAAAAAAGTGCATGGAACTGAAGAAATTAATGTTCTAAGTGGAAAGATGGATGAGCTTATGAAATTATTTGCTAGCAAGAGTTCTCCTATTGATCCTAAAGATATGCCTTTGTGTACTTTAATGGAAAGCAATAATTAATCTACGAATGTGAATTTTGTTGGTAGGAATAATTTTGGTAATAACGCGTATAGAGGTAATTTTAATCCTAGGACATTTCCTAGTAATTCCTCTAATAATTATGGTAATTCCTACAACAATTCTTATGGAAATTATAATAAGATGCCCTGTGATTTTGAGGATAGTGTTAAAGAATTTGTTAGTTCACAAAAGAATTTCAATGCTTTGATTGAAGAAAAAATGCTTAAGATTGATGATTTGGCTAGGAACATGGATAGAATTTCTCTTGATGTTGATTCTTTGGAACTTAGATCTATTCCACCTAAGCATGATATCAATGAGTCTCTCAAAGCCATGATAATTTCCATTGATGAGTGCAAAGAAAGAACCGCTAAAATGCGTGCTAAAAAGGATTGGTTTATAAGAGCGTGTTCTTCTAGTTTCCGTGAAAATAATGATGAAGATCTTAAAGTGATTGATGAGACTCCTATCGAATCTTTGTTTTCCAATGTAAATCTTGATAAAGATGGGACTGGATATGAGTCAACTTTAGTTAGAAGGCGTCCAAATGATTCCGAGTTTTTAGATCTTGATGCAAAAATTGATAAAAGTGGGATTGGAGAGGTCAAAACTTTAGGTAGCAATGAACCCACTCTTTTGGATTTCAAGGAATTTAATTATGATAATTGTTCTTTAATAGATTTTATTTCTTTGTTGCAATCCATGTTGAATTCTCCTCATGCTTACAATCAAAACAAAGCTTTTACTAAACATATCGTTGATGCTATGATGCAATCTTTTGAAGAAAAGCTTGAATTGGAAGTTTCTATCCCTAGAAAACTTTATGATGAGTGGGAACCTACTATTAAGATTAAGATTAAAAATTATGAGTGCAATGCTTTGTGTGATTTGGGTGCTAGTGTTTCCACAGTTCCAAAAACTTTATGTGATATGTTAGGTTTCCCTGAATTTGATGATTGTTCCTTAAATTTGCATCTTGCGGATTCTACTATTAAGAAACCTATGTGAAGGATTAATGATGTTCTTATTGTTGCAAATAGGTATTATGTGCCCCTAGATTTCATTGTTCTTGATATATATTGCAATCCTACATATCCTATTATTCTTGGTAGACCTTTCCATAGAACGATTGGTGCAATTATTGTTATGAAAGAAGGAAACATTAGATTTCAATTCCCGTTAAGGAAAGGCATGGAACACTTCCCTAGAAAGAAAATTAAATTGCCTTATGAATCTATTATGAGAGCCACTTATGGATTGCATGCCAAACATGATAATACTTAGATCTATTCGTGTTTTATGCCTAGCTAAGGGCATTAAACAGCAGCGCTTGTTGGGAGGCAACACAGTTTTATTTTTTGTTCTTGCTTTTTAGGTCCTGTTTTGCATTTAATAATTCATATAGCCACTCGTTAGATGTGGTTTTTATGTTTTAATTAGTGTTAGTGCCAAGTAAGACCTTTGGGATAGCCTACGATGATAGTTGATTTTATCTTGCTGAAAAACAGAAACTTTTGCGCTTACGAAAACAATTCTCATTTTTAGCAGAAGCACGATAAAATCCTAATTATTTTTGCAGAAGATTAATTAACAGAATGTCTAGGACTTCCTAATTTATCAGGATTTTTGGATTTATAGAAGTATTCAAAATATCCAAATTTCTACACATTGTTCGACTTTTGATAGATTCTGTTTTTCGCGTGTTGTTTGCTTATTTTGATGAATCTATGGCTAGTATCGGGGGGTATGAACCATGGAAAAGTTGGAATACAGTAGATATTACACCAATATAAATAAAGAATGAGTTCACAACAGTACCAAAAGTGGTGATTTGTTTTCTTATACTAACGGAGCTTACAAGATTTTCTATTGAAGTTTTGTGTTGTGAAGTTTTCAAGTTTTGGGTAAGGATTTGATGGATTATGGAATAAGGAGTGGAAAGAGCCTAAGCTTGGGGATGCCCAAGGAACCCCAAGGTAATATTCAAGGAGGCCAAGAGCCTAAGCTTTGGGATTCCCTGGGAAGGCATCCCCTCTTTCGTCTTCGTATATCGATAACTTTACTTGAGGCTATATTTTCATTCACCATATGATATGTGTTTTGCCTGGAGCGTCTTGTATGATTTGAGTCTTTGATTTTTAGTTTGCCACAATCATCATTGCTTTACACACCTTTTGAGAGGGACATGCATGAATCATGATTTATTAGAATACTCTATGTGCTTCACTTATATCTTTTGAGCTAGGCAAAATTGCTCTAGTGCTTCACATATATTTTTAGAGCATGTCGGTGGTTTTATTTTATAGAAATTGATGAACTCTCGTACTTCACTTATATTATTTTGAGAGTCTTTAAAAACAGCATGGTAATTTTCTTGGGTTATAAAATTAGTCCTAATATGATAGGCATCCAAGAGGGATATAATAAAAACTTTCATATAAAGTGCATTGATTACAATGAGAAGTTTCATTCCTTATGATTGTTTTGAGACATGAAGATGGTGATATTAGAGTCATGCTAGTGAGTAGTTGTGAATTTGAGAAATACTTGTGTTAAGGTTTCTGAGTCCTGTAGCATGCACGTATGGTGAACCGTTATGTAACAAAGTTGGAGCTTGAGATATTTTTTGATTGTCTTCCTTATGAGTGGCGGTCGGGGATGAGCGATGGTCTTTTCCTACCAATCTATCCCTCCAGGAGCATGCGCGTAGTACTTTGTTTTGATGACTAATAGATTTTTGCAACAAGTATCTGAGTTCTTTATGACTAATGTTGAGTCCACGGATTATACGCACTCTCACCTTTCCGCCATTGCTACCTCTCTAGTACCGCAACTTTCGCCGGTACCATAAACCCACCATATACCTTCCTCAAAACAGCCACCATACCTACCTATTATGGCATTTCCATAACCATTCCAAGATATATTGCCATGCAGCTTTCCACTGTTCTGTTTATTATGACATACACCATCATTGTCATATTGCTATGCATGATCATGTACTGGGCACCGTATTTGTGGCAAAGCCATGGTTCATCATTTTTTCTACATGTCACCCTTGATTCATCGCACATTCCGGTACACCGCTAGAGGCATTCACATAGAGTCATATTTTTTTTCTAGTATCGAGTTGTAACTTTTGAGTTGTAAGTAAATTAAAGTGTGATGATCTTCATTATTAGAGCATTGTCCCATGTGAGAAAAAAAGAGAAGGCCTGATACGTCTCCAACGTATCTATAATTTATGAACTATTCATGATGTTATTTTATCATTCTTGGGTGTTTTACAATCATTTTATAGCAACTTTATATCATTTTTTGGGACTAACCTATTGTCCCAGTGCCCAGTGCGAGTTGCTGTTTTTTGCTTGTTTTTTACATTGCAGGAAATCAATATCAAACGGAGCCAAACACCGCGAAACTTTATGAAGATTTTTTTGGACCAGAAGGAACCCAATGGGCCAGAGCTGCACCTGGGGGGTACCCCGAGGGGGGCACAACCCAGCAGGGTGCGCTAGGGCCCCCTGGCGTGCCCAGGTGGGTTGTGCCCACCTTGGTGGCCTCCCGTACCCGTTCTTTGCAATATAAATTCCCAAATATTCCGAAACCCTTCAGGGATAACCTAGATCATAAGTTCCGCCGCCGCAGGGCTCCATAGCCACCGAAAACCAATCTAGACCCGTTCCGGCACCCTGCCGGAGGGGGGATCATTTCCTGTGGCCATCTTCATCATCCCGGCGACAACCACGATGAGGAGGGAGTAGCCCACCCTCGGGGCTGAGGGTTTGTACCAGTAGCTATGTGTTTAATCTCTCTCTCTCATGTTCTTGAGATGTCACTATCTTGATGTATCACGGGCTTTGTTAATATAGTCGGATCATGTGGTGTTTTCCTCTCTCTATCTTGTTGTGATGAATTGAGTTTTTCCCTATGAGATTTCGTGGTTATCAGATTGAATACTTTTATGGATTAGAGAACACTTGATATATGTCTTGCAATTGAATACTCGTGGTGACAATGGGGTATCGTATTGATTCACTTGATATATGTTTTGGCACTCAAGTTGCGGATTCCCGTGGTGACCTTGGGGTAATCTACACGTAGGGGTTGATGCATGTTCTTGTCCTTGTTTCTCCGGTAGAAATCTTGGGGCACTCTTGTAGTTCTTTGTGTGGATTGAGTATTATGAATATGAATATGCTTTGGTGTTATTCTAGTACGAACTCTAGGATAGATCGAACAAAAAAATAGCTTTGCATTATTTTACTACGTGAAAGTGCTAGTGATCGACTAGAGGGGGGGTTGAATAGGCGATTTTTATGGAAGTCTTCAAAACATGGAAGTTTCGAAGAGAATCCATAGAAATGAACCTATTAACATGCAGCGGAAGGTAGACTACACTAGGCAAGCCATAGTCAAGTATTCAATGAAGTGAAAGCACACATACTAATAGCAACTAGGCACTGTGGATCAGGATGGAAGACTATGAAGCCAATCAGAACAAGCAGTCACACAGTGAAGACAAATAGATAATGCAAACAGGCAATGACTTCACAAGGACCAACTGTAAATAAAGAGATGGGAAGGATAGAACCAGTTGCTCGTTGAAGACAATGATTTGTTGGACCAGTTCCAGTTGCTGTGACAACTGTACGTCTGGTTAGGGAGGCTGAGATTTAACTCAGAAGACCGTGTCTTCACCTTATTCCCCTTGAGCTAAGGACACCCAGTCCTCACCCAATCACTCTGGTAAGTCTTCAAAGGAGACTTCCAAACCTTCAAAGACTTCGTTCACCGGCAATCCACAATGACTCTTGGATGCTCAGAACGCGATGCCTAACTGGCTGGAGGATTCACAGTCCTCAAGTGTAACAAGTCTTTAGATCACACAGATAGGAAGACTTCAGTGATGCCTAACACTCTTTGGCTCTGGGTGTTTAGGGCTTTGTCCTCGCAAGGATTTCTCTCTCAAAGGCTTCGAGGTGGGTTGCTCTCAAACGACAAAAACCGTGCACTAACTCTGAGCAGCCAACCAATTTATGGTGTAGGGGGTGGGCTATTTATAGCCACTAGGCAACCCGACCTGATTTGTCTGAAATGACCCTGGGTCACTAAGGAACTGACACGTGTTCCAACAGTCAGATTTCAAACACACGTGGCAACTTTACTTGGGCTACAAGTAAAGCTGACTCATCCAGCTCCGGATAAGATTTGCTCTCATTGTCTTCGCTCGAAGACATAGGATTTTGGTTAAGCATCACTTCAGTCACTCTGACTTTGTTCACTGGGACCCCACTTAACAGTACAGTGGTTCCTATCACTCAACAAAGAAGAAAAGGAAACAACAAAACAACTAAGTCTTCGCGCTCCATAGTCTTCACTCAATGTCTTCTCTTGTCATAGTCTTCAATGTGAATATCTTCACATACCACCTTTGTCTTCAATGTCTTCATACATTTTTAGGGGTCATCTCCGGTAGGAAAACCGAATCAATGAGGGACTACTACCTGTGTTATCCTGCAATTCTCACAAACACATTAGTCCCTCAACCAGGTTTGTCGTCAATACTCCAAAACCAACTAGGGGTGGCACTAGATGCACTTACAATCTCCCCCTTTTTGGTGATTGATGACAAACTGGTTGAATTTTTCAACGGGGATAAAAGTATGTGAAATTGTAAAGGATTTAGGTATTGTCTTCATATGTAGCAGGAAGGCTCCCCCTGAAGATGTGCATATAGGTATTTTGCTTTTGAATGCAAATGCACATGGCAGGTTGTACTTGCGGAGCTCCTATTCTACTTATGAAGACAATTCATCATGCATGAAAGGATATGACGAAGATAATGACATGCATAATGAAAATGGATGTCTACAAAATGACTTCGTGTGGAATTTGTCGTCGCACATGCGGAATTTATCATCGCATCACATAGTGTCGAAAAAGGTAGCAGGCGACCATCAAGTTTAACTATTACAACTCAAAACGAACCAAATGTTTCAAAAGCGAGAGTTGTAAGCACTTGGAAAATGTAGCAAAAGTAAAGCAACCACCCATATGGACCCGCTTGAATACTATCAACTCATATGCTTCTCCCCCTTTTGTCAGTAATGACCAAAAAGGTTTGAAGACATCGAGCTTCTATTTGTTCCCATGAGGAGTAGGTGAAGCAGCAGGGTCGTCGTTGAGGTTCGGTGGTGCGGAAGAACTTGGTGCAGTGTCAACACACGCTGAAGTTGGAGGTGGTGAAGTAGCATCATCTTGATCATCTATGACTCTGGCATTCACCATTGCAGCTGAGGAGGAATAATCAGAGTCTTCAAGTGAGGGAGTCTGACGCAAGTGAGCATTCCTTGGAGGAGTCGAGTCAAACTTGAATCTTTCTGTGAAGCCATCGTCTTGCAGATCAGCTTCAGCACTAAGTAATGTCAAGCTCTTCCAGGACCTCCGACAGGTTTCATGTGTAACAAAGGCATTCTTGGTGGCAAGATTGCGAATACGATTGACGTCCACCAAGAGGCTTTGCATCTGACGCTTCAGCCAGTCATGATGCTTATCCTATTTCTGATGTAGAGCAACGAGAAGCTCTCGGTCATTGAGAACACGAGATCGCTTCCGAGGCCTTTGGGCAATGGTGCTTGCAGTGGCTTCAGTTTGGGTGCGAGGGGCATGTGTGTTACCAGCCAAGGGATAAACACGAGAGACGGCCTGGACTCCTTGAATGGGCTGGGTGAAGCTTTGACGGTCAACATTGTGAAGATAAACTGGCTCCTTGGCAGGATCTGGGTAAATAGCTTCAACAGACAGATCAACCTCTGGCAAGAACACGAGATGATTGCACGCAGATGGCTGATAGTTGAAAGTAGAGTGAAGCTTGATAAGGTGCATTACCCATGGAGCATAGAACTTCAGACCGAAGATATCGGAGCTAGATGCAGCCAACTGCCTGATGAAGAAGTCTTGAGCTTTGAAGCTGATGCCATTGAAGATATAGAAAACCAAAGTCTTCATTGCTCCTTCAAGCTTCGCTGCAGATGAATGTCCTTTGACAGGCCATAGAGTTTTCCTGATGATATGGTAAATGGTGCGGGGCAAATACTCTAGGTTTTCGACAAAGAATTCTGTTGGGTATTCAGCGTCGCGTGGCAGAGGCTTCATCATGCTTAGCATTTGGATCATATTAGGCTCTGGCTTCTGGAAAATCCTCTCCAAAGCATTCCGGTGTTGCTGACAACCTGGTTCATAATATTCACCAGGAGTGGGCAGGGCTGTAAGCTCAATGATGTCTTGGACTTTAGCTTCATGATAGACATCGCCCGTCATCTACTCAAGGATCCAAGTCTTCGGATCCCTGTTGTATCCACGAATGTGGAGGGTAGCATAGAATTGAAGCAGAAGTTCTTCATTCCAGTGTTCCTTGGCAGTCACAAAGTTTAGCGGACCCGCATCACGGAAGAAGTCAAGAGCTTCTTCAAGGCAAGGCAATCCAGCAATGGCTTCACAGTCTAGACGCATATGGGGGAAGATGCGCCCCTGATTGTACAAGATGCAAGAATAATAGTTGCGCTGCTGATAACTCCAGAATCGATCTGAGGAGATTCTTGGCCTTCTGTCAGGGTTCTTGTCACTGTCAAAGAATGTGTTGTGTGCCTTGAATCCATTCAGATTAAACGATCCTGGTGACATTGCAGTACCTGGAAACCATGGTATCCTTGGCTTTGGCTTCTGGACCTGAGGCCTGTGCTCCACATGATAGTCAAATCGAGGTCCGGGAGCAGGCGGAGGAACCAGAATTGGCCAGCGGACGGTAACAAGCTGTCCACGATCATATGCTTGCTTGATGGTGTGTGGCCTGGGAGGTGGTACAGGAGCAGAGGCATTGACTTCAAGCTGTAGATTTGCATCAGGTGCAGCATTAGCTTCAGGTGCATTCACTTCTGGCACCACATTAGCTTCAGGCGCCACATTAGCTTCAGCCATGACAACGTCATTGGCTTCAGTGTTGGTGGCAGCCTCAGTGTTGGTAACCTCCACTTCAGGAGCTGGAGGGTCAGACACGTTCTCCTCGAGAACAACTTCAGGATTGGACGGGGGTGTAGCAACTCTTTCTTCATCTCTTGGTTCTTCTTCTTGGTCATCGGCTGATGCAGCCGGAATATCTTCAGCCGTTTTGGCTTCAGATTCAGGGATGTTCATAGTAGGAGATGCTTCAGGAAAGACTTTGCGTGAAACGGATTGGCGCTCTTCTCCTTCTGGAACACTTGACAATGTGACCTGTTGCCTTGGTCCTTTGCGAAGCCTGCGAAACACTGACGACGCCTATGGAGATGGAGTTGGTTGGGCCTCAAGGTCTTCACTGTCAATCACTGGAGTGGTGACCTGGGTTGGGGGAGTAACTGGTGTTTCTTTTTCACAAGGGGATTCTTGAGGGTGATCAGCCTATGAGTCATCCTGAGCTATTGGCGTCAATGGACGACCAATGCTGATGAGTTCGCTGTTCGTGAGAACAGGCGATGATACCAAATTGTGCTCGATCTGAGGAAGGACTTCATCATCTTCAACATTGTCGTGATGACCAATGTCTTTAGCTGAAGTGAGGTCAACAGCTGGAATGTCTTCGGATTCAGGAGCCTCTGTGGAAGCAGGCTCATGAACTACCAAACGTCGTTCTTGGTGTGCAGAGGGAGGACGAGCAACAGAAATTGGTTCAACAACAAGGGGCTCTGTGGAAGCAGCCCGGTCTCTCTTCTTTGTCTTTCTTTTCTTGGTTGGTGGAGCGTCGTCAGTGGTGTGCTTGGTATTGCGCTTGCGAGCTTCGGCTTCAGCTGCCCTGGTTTTCTTGAGTTCCAAAGCCACTGTGGGGACCTTAGGCTTCGAGCCTGTCATACTGGCCGGGAAGACAATGCGAGGTTCTTCCTGCCTTGAAGCTTCTGGTTGGGCCACAGCTGGCTTCTTCTTTTTCTTGGCAGCCATTCTGGGGTCGATGCCTGGTCACCCCAAAGCCTTGTGCTTTTCGGCTTCATTGTAGCCTTGAACACATTTGGCAGCAAGATTCTTCATGCGCTCACGAGAACCTTTTGCTTCTTCGCGTTTCTTGTGGAACGCCTCCTTGAGCTCATGCATCATGACCTTGAAGTTTTGAATGTCTTCAACATTGAGCTTGGCCATGTGCTTCTTGAACTGAGCCTTTTCATAATCAATCTTGTGCTTTAGCTCAACAATCTTCTGTGCAAGAGCTAGCTCAGGAGCAATGGCTCAGTGGAAGGAGACGCTGAGGCCAATTGGGAGCTGAAGATCATCAAAACTGAGATTGGCTGTCAAACCACTCATCAATAAACTTGTACAGAATATCCACATCAAAGAGGGGAAGATCATTGAAGATTTCCGCCTCTTGCTTGCTCTTTATCAATTGCTCAAGAGCATCATCACCAAGATCGTTGTCGCTAGACAGATCAATGGCGCCATTCTCGTTTCTTAAAACAACAGCAGGGGTCAATGCTTGACCAGTTGGTTGCATGGGCTTTTTCAACTTGTCAGACTTGGAGATCCGATAGAGATCTTCAGACTGCACACTGGCTTCAGGAGGTGCAGTGGCCAGAGGCTTTGCCCGTGAGACCTTTGGTGCAGAGGAGGGCTTTGAAGCCTTTGGTTTCTTTTGCTTCACAAGCTTCGATGGTGCAGGCGCTTCGTCAGAATCAGCGTCATCTGCAGAGTGATCCACGGCTGCCCCTTGAACCTGAATGTGAGTGATGAGTCCTTCTAAGTTGTAGAAGGGCCCAACAAGATTGGGTTCAGCATCGCGTGTGCCATCGGCACGAGGAGCAGAGGGACCGGGGTTGAAGTCCAACCCTAGTGACTTCTTGTTCTCTTTGGCAGAAGTTTTGGCAAACTGGAAGTTGCGCTTAAAGAGATTATCTTCACGAATCATGGGTCGGCATTAGCAGGCTGAGGTCGAATCATGCAGGGGTAGAAGCCTTGAGCAATAGCTTTGGACTTTGACTTGGGCTGAAGACCTTTGTATATAATATCTCCACTGGGGCCCTTGATGGCATTCTTTTTAGCATATTCGTCGGTGACAAACCTGTACTTGAACCATTCCTCTACCCAATGTCTTTGAATCCATTGGATTCGGTTCTTGCGTTCTCCATAGGTCTCTTCTGGATCTGACTTGTATAACTCATAGAGATCCGGTGGCAGGTCCTTAGCAGTGTTTTCACGGTGCTGTCTACCGCCCTTCCTGACTGATTTTTCTGTTGCCATGAAGTTTAGACTGAAAGGCTTCAACACTGTCAAAGTCTTCCGTCTATTGGTCAGACAGGAACTGGCTTCAGGAGAATTTATGTGATGCTGTAAGAACTCTGCAAATGAATGCAGACTATGAGAACCAAGGGATTCTCCCACGGACATGTACCTGTGACAGCATTAGAGATGCGAGGGAAGGGGAAGAGGTCATATGCATTCTTAGAAGATTTTTAAGATAAATCAGTTTAGAAGACATTGACCTCATAGTGCGAAGACATGCACTCATATGTAGAGAGTTGGTTCCAGATTTGTACGAATCAACAAATAAGTACAAGTGATGAATCTAACTACTTTGTGAAGCATAAGTGAACATACTAGGCATGATACGAGATGCAGAACAGGATAGATCCAACTTTGTAGCAACAGAAACCACTTGTGGTTGAAAAGGATGAATCTATCGGATCAAAAAGACTGTAAAAATAGTTTTTATTTACCACTCGAGGAACTGCTAGACAGAGTAGGAGATGAGGCTGAGCAGTTCGATCTTCCATGCCCTAACTTGGCGACGGAAGACACCTACGGCAACGGCGGAGAAGACAATGTCCGCGGCCGGCGTGATGACGGCGTCGGTGAGGTCGCGGCAGCTAAGCGCTTCGTCGCCGGCGTCGTCGAGGGCTAGCGGTGGCGCTAGGGTTTGTGCGAGGAAGAGAAGTGGAAGAAGAGATAATGACTGGGGTGTGGTGAGTATTTATAAGGACAGGGACGGCACGTCGTTATTACACAGGTGCCCCTGGCGGTTCACATCTGAAAGACACGTGGTGATCATGCAACACATCGGAGGTTGTTCCATGTTCCCACGTACGCCTGCATTGTCAGGTGGTCGTTCCCGCTTCTCCGGGTTTCAGGCAAAAAGGATTGAGCATTTAAAACAGATTTAATGATTGTCTCTGTATCTTCTGCTGACAAGGACACATCGAAGACATTCGACAGTTTCAATAGAATGCATATGATTTGGATGGATAGATTTGACAGGGGAGCATAGAAAGGTTAGGGTCCGATCACATTCACTTAGTTCAAAAGATTCAACGAGAAGACATAGCGATAAGTGAATGCTGTAGAGGACAGAACGCAATCATATGAATATATCCGAATAAGACCAAATCAATATAGTGAAGATAAACATGAAACCGTGTTAATATTGAAGACAAACCAAATGCGAAGACTTCACAAATGTAACACCAACAGAAAATACTCTAAACACAAGTTTGGTGGTGGCGTTACCCACCATATAGGAAGTATTAGACCTAGACACGGCGCACAATTATCGTGGTGCTCCGAAGTCAAATTCCACGTTAATGTATTCAAACTTAGAGTGTAAGTCTTCATTAGTTGAAGATATACGTTACTTCATGTGTTGCACATCTAAGACATCAACATGCATAAGTGTTAGGATGTGTGCATGATCACAAGACATTTGAGGATTCCAAGATATTTAGCTCACACCGCAACTTGCAAAACCTTTTCTCATCCAAGGGCTTTGTGAAGATATCTGCCAGTTGCTCTTCAGTGTTGACGTGAATGATATCAATATCTTCCTTCATGACATGATCTCTGAGAAAGTGATGACGGATCTGAATGTGCTTTGTCTTCGAGTGCTGAACTGGGTTGTTGGCGATCTTGATGGCGCTTTCATTGTCACAGTAGAGTGGCACTTGCTTCAGATGAATGCCATAGTCTTTGAGTGTTTGCTTCATCCATAGAAGCTGAGCGCAGCAAGATCTAGCATCAATGTATTCAGATTCAGCAGTGGAGAGAGATACACAGTTCTGCTTCTTTGAAGACCAACACACAAGTGATCATCCCGGAAAGTGACATGTGCCTGATGTAGACTTGCGATCCACCTTGTCACCAGCATAATCAGCATCCGAGATCCAACTAGATCAAACTCTGAGCCCTTTGGATACCATAATCCTAGTGTTGGGGTGTAAGCCAAATATCGAAGAATTCGCTTCACATCTAAGTGATGCGATTCCTTTGGTGCCGCTTGGAATCGGGCACACATGCAAACACTAAGCATGATATCTGGCCTAGATGCACATAAATAAAGCAAAGAACCAATCATGGAGCGGTATACCTTTTGATCAAACTCTTTACCATTGGCGTCAGAATCCAGATGACTCTTGGTAGGCATAGGCATCGTATAACCCTTGCAGTCTTGCATTCCAAACTTCTTCAGGCAATCTTTGAGGTATTTCTCTTGAGATATGAAGATGCCGTTGCGTTGATGCCGTATTTGAAGACCAAGGAAGAACTTCAGCTCACCGATCATGGACATCTGATATTGCTCTTGCATCATGTATCCAAACTCATCACTGTATTTCTGATTAGTGCAGCCGAAGATAATGTCATCCACATATATTTGGCACACAAACAGTTCACCATCATATGTCTTCGTGAAGAGTGTGGGATCCAGGGAACCAGGTTTGAAGCCTTTGCTCTTCAGGAAGTCTTTGAGTGTGTCATACCAAGCACGAGGGGCTTGTTTGAGGCCATACAGTGCCTTGTTGAGCTTGTAAACCATGTCAGGATGTTTTGGATCTTCAAAACCAGGCGGTTGTGCAACATACACTTCTTCTTCAATCTTGCCATTGAGAAAGGTACTCTTCACATCCATTTGATACAGAAGGATGTTATGATGATTTGCATAGGCTAGCAGTATGCGTATAGCTTCAAGCCTAGCCATAGGAGCAAATGTTTCATCAAAGTCAATTCCTTCAACTTGAGTGTATCCTTGAGCAACGAGACGAGCCTTGTTTCTGACAACTTGACCATGCTCATCTTGCTTGTTGCGATATATCCATTTAGTGCCTATGATATTGTGTTTACGAGGATCAGGACGCTTTACCAGTTCCCATACATTATTCAGCTCAAACTGTTGAAGCTCTTCTTGCGTAGATTGAATCCATTTAGGTTCCATGAAGGCTTCATCAACTTTCTTGGGTTCAGATATTGAGACGAATGCAAAGTGCCCACAGAAATTTGCTAGTTGTGTTGCCCTTGAACGAGTGAGTGGACCAGGTGCATTGATGCTATCAATTATCTTCTCAATCTGTACTTCATTTGCAACACAAGGATGAACTGGACGAAGATTTTGCTCTTGCTGATCATTTTCATCGTTTGAAGGATTGTCTTCAGGCTGATCATTGTCTTCAGGTTGATTGGATGCAGAGATGATAAGTTCCTCTTCAGGCTGTACTTCAGACGGTATGATTTCTCCAGTTCCCATAAGCTTGATGGATTCACTGGGTGGAATTTCATCTAGCACATTTGGCAGGTGCTCTCTTTGCGAGCCGTTAGTCTCATTGAACCGCACATCCACAGTTTCAACCACTTTATAGTGAAAGAGGTTGAAGACTTTGTAGGAGTGCGAATCCTTTCCATAACCAAGCATAAAACCTTCATGTGCTTTTGGTGCAAATTTTGAAGTGTGATTGGATCCTTGATCCAGCACCTAGCACCAAATACTCCGAAGTAACTGACATTTGGCTTCTTACCAGTGAGGAGTTCATAGGATGTTTTCTTCATAAGCTTGTGAAGATAAACACAGTTGATGACATGGCATGCAGTATCAATAGCTTCAGGCCAGAACTTTCTTGGTGTCTTGTATTCATCGAGCATCGTCCGAGCCATCTCAATGAGTGTTCTGTTCTTGCATTCCACGATGCCATTCTGCTGCGGCATGTACGGAGCTGAGAACTCATGAGTGATGCCCAATGTATCAAGATAAGTGTCGAGGCTGGTGTTCTTGAATTCAGTGCCATTGTCGCTTCTGATGTGCTTGATCTTGACGCCATAGTTGTTCATGGCTTGATTTGTGAAGCGTCTGAAGATATCCTGCACTTCAGTCTTGTAGAGGATTATATGCACCCATGTATATCTTGAATAATCATCAACAATGACGAAGCCATAGAGACAAGCAGTAGTAGTAAGAGTAGAGTAGTGAGTAGGGCTGAAGAGATCCATGTGTAGTAGTTCAAAGGGTTGAGTCGTTGTCATGATTGTCTTCGAGGGATGCTTGGCCCTCATCATCTTTCCAGCTTCGCAGGCACCGCATAAGTGATCCTTCTTGAACTCGACTCCCTCGATGCCTATGACGTGCTTCTTCTTTGCAAGAGTATACAAGTTCCTCATGCCAGCATGCCCTAGCCTCCAATGCCAGAGCCAGCATTCTGAAGCTTTTGCAAGAAGACATACGACAAGCTATGGTCCTGCTGAGAAATCTACCATGTACAAATCATCTTTCCGATACCCTTCAAATACTAGAGACTTGTCAGATTCCATTAGAACAAGGCAAAGATATTTTCCAAATATCACAATCATGTTCAAATCGCAAAGCATTGAGATAGACATTAAGTTGAAACCAAGGGATTCAACAAGCATCACTTTATCCATGTGCTGATCCTTTGAGATTGCAAATCTACCTAGACCCAATACCTTGCTTTTACCAGTATCAGCAAATGTGATGTGACTTTTGTCAGATGGACATAAGGTTGAGTCCATGAGAAGACTTCGTTCGCCAGTCATGTGATTAGTGCATCCACTATCAATAATCCATTCTGAAGCAGCTGGTGTCATACCCTACAGTGCAGTTAGGGGGATAGGCTTCACGAAGAGTATTGTGAAGCATAAACATTTGACGAGCAAGTGGATTATGAAAGCTTAGATCCAGGTTAGGACTGATAGGATAAATAGCAAGCGACTCAGGAACAAAATACATAATAAGACCATTTGGGCATTTGATCTTGCGCCCTACAAGATGTTTTAGGTCCCCAGCAATAGCTTCAGACGCATTTGATTTTCGCCTGGAGACCTTTCCTTGCAAAAGAGAGTTAAGCTTTCTTAGCCACCCACATCTTCAAGGGTGGCTTCAAAGCAATGAGTCTAAGTGCAGCATCTGAGAACTTTGGCTTTGGAGCCCTAGCAAATAGTCTTGCAGGTGGAGAATAGTACTCATAAGAATAAGCAGAGTAGTTCTGGGTCTTATGAACATGGCAGTTTGATGAAACACGCTCATATTCATAGGCCTGAATATAGTTTCCCTGCAAAACATTTGTGTTAGTGCGACTCAGGTGAGTCCTCTGTCAGTATGAAGCCTTTGGACCATATGAAGCCTGTGGTCTGGGGTTTGTCTTCTTCCCTTGTGGTGTCATGACGACAGTCACAGGAAGATTTTCCAGACACCTTTTCGGCGCCCAGACTTTCTTCATAGGTGGCCCATTCCTGCAGTTAGTACCAATATACCTAGCAAACACTTCACCATTCTGATTCTTAAACAGTTTATAGTTTGCATCAAAGGATTCATCAATGACAATAGGATTAGCACAAGTGAAGCCAGATAGGGTAGATGGATCCACTGAAGGTCCCTGTGCAGAAACCCATGTGGTTTTGGGGTACTGCTCAGGCTTCGAGTAAGAGCCATAAACATTCATTTTCCTTTCAAACCCAACACCCTCTTTCCTAGGGTTTTGGTTCAGGATCTGCCTTTTGAGGACACCACATAGTGTCTGATGCCCTTTGAGACTTTTGTACATCCCTATTTCAAGCAATGCCTTCAACCTAGAATTTTCATCAGCAATAGCAGCGGCATCCTCAGCAGAGGGGTTAGTTACCATATCAACCGTTGAAGATATTGCAACAGTAGCAACAGTAGAACATCCAACAATAGAAGTAGCGTTATCACGCTCAAGGCATTTAAGACATGGTGGTTCAAATCCTTCCTGAGTGGGACTGATCTGTTCGGCGTGAAGTGACTCGTTTTCCTTTTGAAGATCTTCATGAGCCGCTCTCAATTTCTCAAGTTCTTGCTTCCTTTGAAGATAATCGTAGGAAAGCTTTTCATGAGTTGTTGAGAGCATTTCATGACGACTTTCAAGTTCCTCATACTTAACATGAAGATTTTTTATGTCCTTAATTAAGGACTGAGATCGAGTCATTTCAGCGTCCAACAGGTCATCGCTTTTGTCTAACAGTTTTTGAATATGTTCCATAGCTTTCTGTTGTTCAGTTGCAATTTTAGCAAGTGTTTTGTAGTTGGGTTTGGAATTACAATCAGAGTCATCTTCACTAGATGTTTGATAGTGAGTATTGCGTGAGTTTACCTTGGCACCGCGTTCCATGAAGCAATAGGTGGGAGCGGAGTTGTCCTTGTCATTAGCATCAGCGTCGGTGACGAGGTCATTGTCTTCAGTGTTGAAGATGGACTTGGCAACGTAGGCTGTAGCCAGACTTGCAATGCCAGAATCAGACTCCTCCTCAGACTCCACCTCTGCCTCCTCAGAAGCAGACTCCTCCTCTGAATCCATTTCCTTGCCAACAAATGCACGAGCCTTGCCAGATGAGCTCTTTTTGTGAGATGAAGACTTTGAGGAAGACTTGGAAGAAGACTTTGAGTATTTCTTCTTCTTCTTGTCGTCAGAATCATATTCCTTGCTCTTCTTCTTCTTCTTCTTCTTCTTCTTGTTGTTTTCATTGTCCCACTGCGGACACTCAGAGATGTAGTGACCAAGTTTCTTGCACTTGTGGCATGTTCTCTTCTTGTAGTCATGAGCATACACTTCATCAATCCTTGAGCTGGATCGTGAAGACTTTCTGAAGCCTTTCTTCTTGGTGAATTTTTGGAACTTATTCACAAGCATAGCAAGCTCTCTTCCAATGTCTTTAGGATCATCAGAACTGCAGCCAGATTCTTCTTCAGATGAGGAAATAGATTTTGCCTTCAAGGCACAAGTTCGGCCATAGTTGGGACCGTAGATATCTCTTTTCTCAGAAAGCTGAAACTCATGTGTGTTGAGCCTTTCAAGTATGTCAGACGGATCGAGTCTCTTGAAGTTAGGGCGTTCTTGAATCATTAGGGCTAGGGTGTCAAACGAGCTGTCTAGTGATCTCAGGAGTGTCTTGACGATTTCATGCTTGGTGATCTCAGTAGCGTCGAGAGCTTGAAGCTCATTTGTGATGTCAGTAAGGCGATCAAACGTGAGCTGAACATTCTCATTGTCGTTTCTCTTGAAGCGGTTGAAGAGGTTGCGAAGGACACTGATCCTTTGATCTCTTTGGGTTGAGACGCCTTCGTTGACCTTGGAGAGCCAGTCCCAGACTAGCTTAGATGTTTCCAGAGCACTCACACGACCATACTGCCCTTTGGTCAGATGACCACAGATGATGTTATTGGCAGTGGAGTCCAGTTGAACGAACTTCTTGACATCAGCAGCGGTGACACCTTCACCAACCTTGGGGACGCCATTCTTGACGACATACCAGAGGTCGACATCAATGGCTTCAAGATGCATGTGCATCTTATTCTTCCTGTAGGGATATTCAGTTCCATTGAAGACGGGGCACGCAGCGGAGACTTTGATTGTCCATGCAGTCGACATAGCTAAAACTCCAGGTGGTTAAACCGAATCACACAGAACAAGGGAGTACCTTGCTCTGATACCAATTAAAAGTGCTAGTGATCGACTAGAGGGGGGGTGAATAGGCGATTTTTATGAAAGTCTTCAAAACATGGAAATTTCAAAGACAATCAATAGAAATGAACCTATTAACATGCAGCGGAAGGTAGACTACACTAGGCAAGCCATAGTCAAGTATTCAATGAAGTGAAAGCACACAGACTAATAGCAGCTAGGCAGTATGGATCAGGATGGAAGACAGTATGAAGCCAATCAGAACAGGTAGTCACACAGTGAAGACAAATAGATAATGCAAACATGCAATGACTTCACAAGGACCAACTGTAAATAAAGAGATGGGAAGGATAGAACCAATTGCTCGTTGAAGACAATGATTTGTTGGACCAGTTCCAGTTGCTGTGACTACTGTACGTCTGGTTAGGGAGGCTGAGATTTAACTCAGAAGACCGTGTCTTCACCTTATTCCCCTTGAGCTAAGGACACCCAGTTCTCGCCCAATCACTCTGGTAATTCTTCAAGGGAGACTTCCAAACCTTCATAGACTTCGTTCACCGGCAATCCACAATGACTCTTGGATGCTCAGAACGCGATGCCTAACCGGCTGGAGGATTCACAGTCCTCAAGTGTAACAAGTCTTTAGATCACACAGACAGGAAGACTTCAGTGATGCGTAACACTCTTTGGCTCTGGGTGTTTAGGGCTTTGTCCTCGCAAGGATTTCTCTCTCAAAGGCTTCGAGGTGGGTTGCTCTCAAACGACAAAAGCCGTGCACTAACTCTGAGCAGCCAACCAATTTATGGTGTAGGGGGTGGGCTATTTATAGCCACTAGGCAACCCGACCTGATTTGTCCGAAATGACCCTGGGTCACCAAGGAACTGACATGTGTTCCAACGGTTAGATTTCAAACACACGCGACAACTTTACTTGGGCTACAAGTAAAGCTGACTCATCCAGCTCTGGATAAGATTTTCTCTTATTGTCTTTCCTAGAAGACATAGGATTTTGGTTAAGCATCACTTCAGTCACTCTGACTTTGTTCACTGGGACCCCACTTAACACTACGGTGGTTCCTATGACTCAACAAAGAAGAAAAGGAAACAACAAAACAACTAAGTCTTCGTGCTCCATAGTCTTCACTCAATGACTTCTCTTGTCATAGTCTTCAATGTGAATATCTTCACATACCACCTTTGTCTTCAATGTCTTCATACATTTTTAGGGGTCATCTCCGGTAGGAAAACCGAATCAATGAGGGACTACTACCTGTGTTATCCTGCAATTCTCACAAACACATTAGTTCCTCAACCAGGTTTGTCGTGAATACTCCAAAACCAACTAGGGGTGTCACTAGATGCACTTACAGTACGAACTCTTGAATAGATCGAAAGGAAAGAATAGCTTTGAGGTGGTTTAGTACCCTACAAACAATTCCTTTATTTTGTTCTTCACTAATAGGAACTTGGGAGTGATTCTTCGTTACACTTTGAGGGATAATCATATGATTCAACTATGTTAACATTGTTGAGATATTGCACTAGCGAAAGTATGGACCCCAGGCCTTGTTTTTAAGCATTGCAATACCGTTTTTGTGCCCATTTACTATTTGCTACCTTGCTGTTTTTATTTATTCAGATTATAAAAATATATTTCTACAATCAATATTACACTTTTATCACCATCTCTTCGCCGAACTAGTGCACCTATACAATTTTCCATTGTATTGGGTGTGTTGGGGACACAAGAGATTTCTTGTATTTGGTTGCAGGGTCATTTGAGGGAGACCATCTTCATCCTACACCTCTCACGGATTGATAAACCTTAGGTCATCCACTTGAGGGAAAATCGCTACTGTCCTACATAACTCTGCGCTTGGAGGCCCAACACGTGTCTAGAAGAATAAAGTTGCGTAGTAGACATCAAGATCTTTTCTGGCGCCGTTGCCGGGGAGGTGAGTGCTTGAAGGTATATATTTAGATCTTGCAATTAAATCTTTTAGTTTCTTATTTTATCACTAGTTTGGTTTATAAAAAAACTACAAAAAACAATGGAATTGAGGTTGCATCATATTATTCATCTTTATAATGTCTTGTGTGAAAATGATGGAAAGGAAAATTTTGCTCAATTGTTAGAAGAAGAATGCTCTAAAATGTTTGGCATGAATGATAAGCATGATTGCAATGTTGTTAGTATGAATTGTTTGAATATCCATGGTGCTAATGATATGCAAAGCCATAAGCTTGGGGATGCTATGTTTGATGAAGATGATATTTTTAGTCCCCCAAGATTTGATGTGCAAATTTGTTATAATGATTGCATGCCTCCTATTTATGATGATTATAATGATGAAAGTGGATTTGGAGATGTCATGACTTTATTTAGTGATGAATCCACCATTTTGGATGGGGCTTCAATTGACTATGATAACAAAGTTGCTATCTATGATGATTATAGTGATGACATGTATGCTATAAAGAATAATGATAACCATGGAACTTGTCATCATGATTTTAATTTTCACTCCCATGATAGTTATTTTGTTGAGTTTGCTCCCACTACCATTGATGAGAATAAATTTGCTTATGTGGAGAGTAACAAAATTTATATGCTTATGCATCATGAAAAGAATGGTTTATGTGATAGCTATATTGTTGAATTCATTCATGATGCTACTGAAAATTATTATGAGTGGGGAACATTTGCTTGTAGGTATTGCAATAATATCGAGTTTCCTCTCTATGTGTTGAAAATATTGAAGTTATGCTTGTTTTTCCTTCCTATGCTATAAATTGTTTGCTCACAACATCCCCATGCATAGGAAGTGGGTTAGGCTTAAATGTGCTTGCCATGTGATTCATGATGCTCTTGTTATGTTTTAATTCTTATCTCTTATGCGAGCATCATCGAAATAATCATGCCTAGCTTAAAAGGCATAAAAGAAAAGCGCTTATTGGGAGACAACCCAACACTTCTACCTACTTTTTTTGTGTGTTCACATGATTATAATAATGTAGTAATCATGTTTTATTTCTTTTGTTTCAATAAAGTGCCAAGTAAGACCGTTGGGATGGCTTACGATGATAGTTGATTTGATCTTGCTGAAAAACAGAAACTTTTGCGCTCAGGTAAGCAATTCTCATTTTTAACAAAAGTGTGATAAAATGCTGATTATTTTTACAGAGGATTTACAGACAAATTTCTCAGGTTCTCCTAATTTTTCGGAATTTTTGGTGTAGCAGAAGTATGGTTTGAGTACATATTACTACAGACTGTTCTATTTTTGACAGATTCTATTTTCAATGCATAGTTTGCTTGTTTTCTAATTTCCATGGCTTATGTTGCTCAATATAAATTGCGGAAATGATATGTTACAGTAGGCATTGTGTGGAAACAATTATGAATATTGTCTTTTACAGTTAAATGGTTTGCTCTTTATCATACTAACCTATCTCACGAAGTTCCATTAAGTTTTGTGTGATTGAAGTTTTCAAGTTTTGGGTGAGATGTCGATATGAGGAGAATAAGGAGTGAAAATACCCTAATCTTGGGGATGCCCAAGGCACCCCAAGGTAATATTCAAGGAATATCCAAGCAACTAAGCTTGGGGATGCCCCGGAAGGCATCCCCTCTTTTGTCTCCAACATTATCGGTAACCTCACTTGGAGCTATGTTTTCATTCGTCACATGATATGTGTTTTGCTTGGAGCGTCAATTTATCTTGTTAGGATTTGCTTGCTGTCATTTAGAATAGTGTTTTGCATCTTTTATTTCAATAAAAGTGGCATGTATAGCCTTTACTATGCTTATTTTTCAAGTCTACATGCTGCTATTTCAAAACAGAAAGTTTATCGATGTTGCAAAAATTCCCTAGAAAACAGAGTATTAAATATGCATAGGAATTTAGTATGCAATGTTGAATAATAATTTTAGTGATTTTCTACAGTAGAGAATGATAAGATTTTTGCATTGGT
Organism: Triticum aestivum; assembly: GCF_018294505.1. NCBI lineage: Eukaryota > Viridiplantae > Streptophyta > Magnoliopsida > Poales > Poaceae > Triticum > Triticum aestivum. The sequence continues at coordinate 162,856,651 of NC_057803.1, read as the reverse complement.
TTATACTAACTTATCTCATGAGTCCTTGTTAAGTTTTGTGTCGACGAAGCTTTTGAGATTTAGGAAAACCGTAATATGAGAAGAATTAAGGAGACACAAAAGCTCAAGCTTGGGGATGCCCAAGGAATCCCAAGATAATATTCAAGAAGTCTTAAGCATCTAAGCTTGGGGATGCCCCAGTAGGCATCCCACCTTTCTTCTTCAATAATTATCGGTTAGTATTGTTTGAGCCTAAGTTTTTGCTTCTTCACATGATGTATGCTATATTTGGAGTGTCATTTTGTTTTGTTTTGCTTGCTGTTTTAATAAAATACTTAGATCTGGAAGTTTTAAATAAGAGAGAGTCCACACATAGCTATCTATTTACTTAACTACTCATTTGATCTTCACTTATATCTTTTTGGAGTAGCTTGTCATTTACTCTTGTGCTTCACTTATATACTATGAGTAAATTGTTGAATAAATTGAATATCATAAAGTTGAAATCATATCATGCCTAGTGGTAGCTTCACATTGGGTTTAGAGAGTGAAATATTTTGAGGCTTGACAATCACAATATTTGTCTTACAAGCAATTCACGAATAATTAGTATAAGGAAGAGAACTTTCATATATAAATACACCATCATTGAAATCTTTTGTGATTGTGAGCCCCCATCAAAATATTATATGCCAAAATTGTTGACGTTGGACAAGGAAGATAACGTAATGGTTTATGTTTGTTCATATTCACATAGAAGTTATATTGTCATAGATCCTTCAACATGTGGTGCTTGCCCCCCATCTTTGCTAGCCAAAAATTCCGCACGAAGTACAGATACTACTTGTGCATCCAAAAACCCTTAAACCCAAATCTTATTTTCAAGAGTCCACTATATCTACCTATATGCGGTATTCTTTTGCTGTTCTAAGAAAATTTGCATGTGCCATCTCTAATTTTGAAAATAAACTTCTCTTTTGTGTGTTTGTTTCGCTCGCTAGATGTGTTATTCTCAAGATGAGTGTGTATTCACTTTTCATTGCATGAGAGTAAGGCAAAGGTATTAGGGATGCCCAGTCCCGAAATGCAAAAATTAATTTACTTTATGTTGTCAAATAAGAAATTCCTCGGAAAGTGTTGGTATGGAGGGCACCCGTGGATAGGGTTAGCCATGGAAAGTGAAAGTATGGTGGACAAAGGAATAAACTTTATTTTCTGTTTGGGAACCACCTATGATATATCTAGCATGTAAAGTGTTGGGAACTCTAAGTCTTTTTCGTTGGTGGGATGGATACACCTCCCAAAATGTTTATATCTCTGATTTTTTCGCTTTGAGCTCTGGCACCTCTACAAATCCCTACTCCCCTCTGCGAAGTGCCTATCTTTTACTTTTCAGTATTTACTTTTATGTAAAGAGTCAAAGTATTCCTCTCTATTCCTTTATATTTTCTCTTTTGGTAAGCATCATGTGCTGAGGAAAGATCTAGGCACATATATCCAGTTGGATATAGGTAGCATGAGTTATTATTGTTGACATCACCCTTGAGGTGAATACGTTGGGAGGCAAAACAATAAGCCCCTATCTTCTATGTGTCCGGTTGAAAGGTTTTGCTCATATGTACGTGGTGAGTGTTAGCAATCATAGAAGACTATATGATGGTTGAGTATGTGGAGCTCTTAAACTCTGTTGAATAAGTTGAATTGCAATTGCTTGGTGACTAATGTAGCGACCCGATCCCAATGGACCGTAGTCTCTGTGCTTAAGTGTCATCCCTAGATCGGTATTGCTGACACACACAATACTCGAGGATTTATTGCAGAGTTCAATCACACACTTATTACATCGAGTGCTTCAAAAAGAGTACTTATTACAAGAATATGGCTGAAGGCCATATAAATAAGATAACTGCAGAAGCTTCGAAGATAAATGAGTCCATTCAACTCCATGACAAAACTGAGTGCATGACAACGACCTATCACACCTTACTCTTCGTATGAAAACTCTGCAACATGATACATTGCAGCCGTCTAGGTCAGCACATGGAATATGCTGGCAAGATAACACCATAGAGTAATGAACAAAATAACATATATCACTACATGCATATTTGGCTGGTGGAGGCTCTACGGTTATCATTTGCATAAAGCTAATTTTTCCCTACCACAAAGGAATATATTTTATTTAACTACAAAGTTCTATGAAATTATTGAGAAGATACCCCCAACTCAATCCCAAATTAACATTAATAACCCAACAAATTAATTAAGTAATGTGATGACATCAAACAATAATTCAAGTACCAGATACTCAAGATGTCCATAATCGGGGACACGGCTAACCATGATTAGTTTATACACTATGCAAAGGTTTGCACACTTTTCCCCACAAGACTCGATCTCCTCCATTGTATTTCTCGCAATGCATGATGTTTGAGAAACGGATGACCGAGACACAGTCTTTCCGAAGAGGTCACCTTAACCGATAGATAGGTCAATACACCTACAATTCCCCTACATCTGCTAGCCCATCATGGAAATGATTCCCACAACTTACTCAACTATGCTAGAGCCCGTAATGGCTTGTGGCTGCACATGAAAGTTTCTAGCATGAATAATCTTATGATCCCTTTGAGCCTGGGTGGCATACCATAGGATGATCACCGGGTACCCCGAGATCTCCTAAGACAACACTGGTATATCCCTAGGTGCCCGCAACCAATACACCCAGATGTGTATTAAAGTAGCAACCTTAAGTTTCCCTTAGTTATAAATAACTCTCACATCTTTCATGAATCTCCCAAACCAATCCACGTCTACGAGCATAGAAAAATAATGCAATCATAACGCAGTAGTACCCGGGGTTTGAATATAAGACAATAGGTCCCTACCTCATCATCTACTTCCCAATACCCACATGTTATCAAAGTCCTACTCATGCAATGTTTGAGAGTTGAAACTAATGCATAAAAACTGGGTAATAAAGGGATATGATCAAAGTGTTACTTGCCTTGCTGATGATCGGAAAACCCTAGTGATTCGTAGTAGCAAGCCTCGCACTCCGAAAACTCTATCGTGAACAAACAATAGCATACATAAGCACTCAAGAATAAGATGCAAAGGTAAAACCAAAAGAAAAGATCTAAACAGAAAGTTCAAGTGAAGGGCTTCGATTTGCAAAAAGAATCACTCAAATCAGAGTTAACAAACTCAAACTACGATCAAAAGAAGTTCAAATTCAAATCTGCTTGCAACCAAATTTTAAATTTCCAAAATCATGTTCAAGTTGTTTATCTGGATAGAGCGGAACAAGACGAAGATTTTGGCATTGGTTTCACTGGATTTGAATAAACGAGCAAAAAGTAGTGACGGTTTGAAGATCAGGGACTAATCTGCGATGAAAATAATTACGGATAGGTCCCTGGGCGAAAATTAAACTAAAAATAAAAATCTAACGAACGAACGTTCGCTAGAAGAAACTAATGAACGAACTCGTTTGTTAAAAGAACTAATCGGGTGAATGTTCACTAAATAACATAACCTAAATAATAAACTGATCTAAAAACGAACTTAAAAAACAGACTGGTTTTA